>NW_026067988.1:4349142-4392919 GCF_014885135.2 Alexandromys fortis
TATTTATATATTTATAAATTATTTATGTACACTTATAATTGAAATATAATTATATTATAATCTCAAAAATTAAATTGATAGAATTTGTTGATGCAACATGGGAAGCCCTATCCTCTCTAAGGAGTAGATGCAGGTGGAGTGGCAGAAAACATGAAGATAATAGGAGGAGAATAAGAAGTGAGAAATAGAATTGTTATGTAAAAAAAGAAACTAAACTTTAAAAATAAAAAATTAAAATATTGAATCAAATTTCTTTTTCTGAAACAATTCTTGCAGGAATATTAAGTATGAAATTGAACTTGTTTTTAACTATCCTTCTCACAATTGCAAATACACAATTACATTTCAACAAAAGTATTTGATGTCCTAGCTATCATTATAATAAGCTGTAAAATATAGTTTCCAACATTATAGAAAAGGTTTTATAAAAGAGTAAAATTAGATTCAGCAGATTATATCTAAAACAAAATAACCATATACTCTTCTAGTAAAGAATCTAAAATGGATATTAAATTACTGGAGACAGCTTTTCAAAAATAAACTATATGTATGTTCAAAATAACAACATAAACCAATTCTTATTTAATTTCATTTATTAATGTCTGAAAGTATCCATTCAAGTAAACCATTGTTGCAATTCCCCAATCACACAAAGACACTTATGTTACATCCAAAAAAAAAAAATGCAGAAGAGCAAATATGCTTCTTTTTACCCATAAAAAATGAAACAAATAACAGATATTTTTTCCAAATTCTGAATGTCCTTAAAATAAAATTCTTTTATTGTTAGGTCTAAAATTCCTTTTTTCCCTTTTTTTTAAAGACTAACTAAGCCTAATACATTTTATTAATGCCATTCATGCAAACAAAACATGATGCAGAAAAGGCTTATTTTGAGTCTTCTTGCAGAGGAAATAAAGTGAGAAACAAAAAATCTTCTCCTTTGTTAGGTTATTAATGAGAACCATGATTCTAACAATAAAAGAGCTAACTAGCTGTTTCATTTCAATTCAGACAAAGTTGTTGTACTTTAACATAAGTGATCACAATAAAACTTTTTCAGAATTAACATAATTAGCATGAAAACTAGTCAGAGACCCATTTTTTCTCATGGTCAGAGTCCCATAAAAATGTTAACCTCGTAGTTATATACACGGAGGACCTGGAGTGGAAACTTACAAGCTCTGTATTTACTGTTTCAGTTTCTGGGAGATCATATAAGCCTTGCTGAGTTGATTCACTGGGCCTTGTTCTCCTGGTGTTCTTCTTCCCCACGCCTCTTACAATCATTCTACCTCTTTTTTCCAGGTTTCCCTGTGCACCTAAGGGAGGTATTTGATGAAGACCTCCAATTCAAACTCTCTTTCTGACTGTATGCCTCTGCATTTCTTCCTATCTGCTACTGAAGGAACAATCTTTGTTGAAGACTGAATAAGGCACTAATCTATTAATATAGTTAGACATTATTAGGAATAATTTTATTGATTATTTTATTGATTATCTTAAAAGAACAATAGAATTTTGTTTTACCCTAGGTCTGCGAGCTCTCAGTTCTCTGGTTCTTGGTTACACAGCATTGTTTGGTATAAGTTTCCTCTCATGGAATAGGTCCTAAGTCAGATAAGGCATGGGTTGTCTACTCAGACAAGTTTTGCGCCATCATTGCCCTTTCATATTGCAGGCAGACCAAATACTAGGTTAAAGGTTTTTGGCTACGGTGCTTTCCATATGTATCATTGTAAAGAGAACCTGTCAACACAAATGGGGCTAGAGCATAGGGGTGAAGGCTTCATGGAGGCACCAGCTCACCTTCAGCATGTTCAATGAATTCTATGAGTGTTGTCCTCATCAATAGGGTTCCTCTGTCAGTTTGCATAGAGCAAACTTTTGTCTAACAGCATGAGTTGTTTTTATATTTCCATGGGACCCCCTTGGCCAAAAACTCAATTGAATACTACACAATCCTACTTCTGGAACCCTTTCCTGGCTTCAAGAGATGACCAGTTGAGATTACATCCCCCATAGCTAGTAGTCCTCATTAAAATCATCTTTATAGATTCCAGGAAGTTTACACCACAGTAGGTTTCCCCTCAACTCTTGAATGGCATAGGGGTGATGGAGGATTTACCCTGAGAGTGGGAAATAGAAGAGATTTTATGGGAAGGCTGCGGATGGTTGGGGGCAGGGTCTGGAGATTAGAAATCAAAGCCCTTTCCTAGTGTACTAAAATTCCTTATTTAAAAGATTTAAGTATGGATGCAAACAGGGGTAGTTTATTAGAGTTTAACAGAAAACCCTAAGCAGGTGAATTGTAAATCATGCAGCCATCATGGAGGAGGAGAATAAAGAAAAGGAAGAAATATCATGCTGTTTAAAAAAAAAAAAAAACAACAACACGTAGGTGAATCATCGGGTAAGTGAAGAAACATGGGGCCAAAGAGAGCGAGCAATAGTAAGGAATACCAAGGTACTAATGCTGCTGGAAGTGGTTTAGAAAGCACATTTTAGTTCCGGTCAACATTTGAAAGTAAAAGTTGGGAGGAAAGAATAAAAATGAATAGTTATCTCCTTTTCAGTCTGGGAAGAGCCAAGCAACCACATAGTAGATTTTAGGAACGGCTCTAGAATTTGGGTAGTGGAAATTACATTAGATAAAGTTTGACCCACAAGCATAGGTGTGGTACCTTAGCCACTCTCTTAACCTTACCAGCTGATTCATTTAAGGGAGTAAATAAGAGCATATCTTGACCTAGAAGTAGAGATTTCCTTTACTATTGAATTGTGAAGAAATTGTATAGATATATTTGATATCAGCAGTTGAAACCACACTTCATTCTCTACTTTATTTATCAGTTTTTCATATTCACTGACTGAAGTATTAAGTTTTTATGTATATAGTAATGTTTACTCAAGAAAATAAAACCAGTATTTCAAAATTTTGTTAAAATTTAGCTTTCAGAAAAAGTGACCTTGTGAGGAAGAAAATCTATGCATTGAATAATACTTGTCAACCCTGTTTCTTGCATTTATTTGTGTACATGAAATTTTCTGGTGGATTAAAAACTTTCAATGTATTTTGTTGAATATAATGTATTATTAATACGATACTATTTATAATTAAAACTGTTTTATTGTCTATGTTTTAACATATTCTTTATGAAGGTTGCCTAAAACTCCTTTGTAAGTGTAAAAAAATCTATTGAGCTATCATTAAAATAAATCTAGTTATATTGAATAAATGCTTTTAATTTGCATGCATTTCACTATATGAAATAATTTAGTAACTGTAACAATAAATTATATGAGTTTGAGAATTATTAAAAATGTCCATGATAGTGTTATGTACATTAGTTTTTGACATAAGTGTGCTAATATAATTCATGGTAATATTAAAAATAAGTAAGTAAATCACTCTCAATTTTTATATCAAAGATAGAACTCCAGTTCCCAGATGTGTTACAATATATGGAAAAAATCAGTCAATATATTCCCATTAAACAATTTACTCAAAAATCTAGTCTATTTCCTGGGAAATTGTTTTAAAAATCTTGTTTTTCTACTCTGCTTTTCATCTCCCTGCACAATAATTAAAGTTCTCAAATTAAGTTGTTTTATAATTATACTGGAATGACAAAGTATACCAGACCAGTTAAAACAAGTTATTTTATGGACATTATCTTACTTGAAGGTCAGCATGTTTCCTATTTTCAACTAAGTGTTATGACATAGAAGTCTCTATTTCACAGATATTTACAGAAGTACTTTTTCTATTTATTTTTTCATGTACCAGTCGATTAATACAATCAGATTTTATATTTTAAAGCAAGTATTTATAAGGATTAATGGAGGTGAATATTTCATAGTCCTCTCTTTTTTCTATCTCATTACATTTCTTTTTCTTTTCTTTTTTGTTACTTTCATTTATTTATTTTTCCATTAAAAAATTTACACTTCCTCCCCTTTTCCCTCCTCCTCCCTCCTTAAGAGAGGGCAGGGAACGCTGCCCTGTGGGAAGTCTAAGCGCCCCCCAACACACACACACACACACACACACACACACACACACACACACACACACACACACATCCAGGCCTAGGAAGCTTTGCATCCAAATAGACTAGGGTCCCCAAAAGCCAGTACATAAAAACGAAACAAGTCCAGTGCCTTTATCAATGGCTTCTTAGCCCCCATTTTCAGCCACATTCAGAGAGTCAGGTTTGATGGCATGCTCATTCAATCCAGGTCCAGCTGGATTTGGTGAGCTCCCATTAGAACAGGCACAGTCTCAGTGGGTGGACCAACCCCTTCCAGTCCAGACTTCCTTGCTCATCTTCTCCCTCCTTCTGCTCTTCAACTGGACCTTGGAAGCTCAGTCAGTTGCACTGATGAAGGATTTTGTCTCTTTCTTCTTCCGTTGCCAGACGAAGACTTTATAGTGATATTCAAGTTAATCATCAGTGTGATAGTGGGGCAAGGCCAGTTCAGGCACCCTCTACTCTGCTGCCCAAGGACCTAGCTGGGGACATTCCCGTGGACACCCCAGATCCCCTCTAGAGCTAAGTCTCTTGCCAAGCCTAGAGAAGCCAAATAACAAGGTGAACCCAAAGAAAAACATATATAGATCCTCTTGGAAATTGGAAGCAAACAAGATTGCCGGGCAAAAGTTGAGAGAATGGGGGTGGGGTAAGGGTGCGAGTGGGGTTGATTGAAGGGGGGAAGGGGAGAGAGAAGAGAGAAGGGAAAGACTGGAGAGTGCTTGGGGAGTGGGAGGGTGGAGATAGAGGAAGGGCGGATATAGGAGCAGGGAAAAAGATGTCTATATTATGGGAGCCATTTTAGGGTTGGCAAGAGCCTTGGCTCATTACATTTCTTTAGATGCTGTTTATCTCTGCTTCTATTCTTGCTCTGGTGTATTGAAGTGAGGAGTAGAAAGAAATATCTTACTTTCTATTCAAATTAACTAAAATTCTTTAGAGTCTAAAGCAGAACTGAATATAAAGACTACCAATATTTGTAAAATTTTCTTATTTTCATTATTATGTATAAAAAGTATTATATTTTGGATTTATTTTACATGTTAAAATGGGAGATTCATTCAGATTACCCTTCAAAAACTGATAACTGAGTAGAAATGACAACGTTCATTCAGCAGCTATTCAGTCCGGTGAACGTTTCTTAATTTTCTAATTGTATTGTGTGTGCCTCTAAAGGACTTCTATTGACAACTCATTTTCCAAATATGTAGGTTTCAAAATTAATTCATAGAAACTGTTTGGAATACAATGGTTTCTGTGAACAAATACATATTTTTTTTTCAAATGAAAAAAGAAAACCTTTAAATGCCTGAATTGTACTGGAATTATCCTTAAACATTTCCTCTTTTCCAAACCACTGTATATGAGCTTAATAATACCTTTGTCACTAATATGTAAGAATTTTTGTACATTTTTCAAGCACTATATTATAAATTTCTAACTGAAATAGTTAAGCTGTAAAAATTACTAATATAAAATATACTTAAATGATAAAATAATTATTATTCAAGATTTACTATTTCAAAATCTCTAGGAAAAAATCATATATTTCTTATCTTACTTGGTTTTTTTATTGCTGTGAGACACATTATTTCTTAAAATATAGAAGCTACAACTCCACTGTGGTTGCATTAGTTGAAGGCCTTTTTTGAGCCACTTCACAGAGAGAAGACTCAGAGTTGCTAATGGTGCAATCTAAAGACAAAATTATACTTCCTTCCAGAAAATTTAATTCTTCTACTTTTGAAGCTATCTGAGAGAAAGCATTTTTTTAAAAAAGATGATCCTTGGCTTGAGGGTTTTCTAAGTATTTTATTCAAAAGTAACATTACATCAACTGAAATACCAGATGGTGAAAAATGTTTGATACTTCTTGTTTCTCTCTTTCATGTGTTAAGTTAATCAAATTTCCATTTGGGGAAAGAGATCAAATTTGCTTCACTAAGGTCAATTATATTCAAGCTATATCATAAAGAGTTTTTTTTTTATTTTCAGCACTTCTTTTTAGAAGAGTTAAAATCAGTTAACTTTCTTGACAGTAATATAATGGCTTTACAGATACAATTTTATTTAGAATGTGCTGCAAACAAATATAATTTATTACTTCAATCGAGAACATTTCATTTACTGTGATGTGTAAATATTTCTGAATAGGCATCATTGAAACATCTTAAAAATAAAGCCATCTTCTGTTCTTGATGACATGTTTAAAGCTTCGAATAAGATCAAGGGGAATACAAAACTGATTTTTAAAAATGCCCATTAAACTTAAAAAGAATACTAGATTATGAGGCAAAAATCTAAGTTAGGGAGTCTAATATAATAATTATAAACTGACAGGAAATGTGGAATCTCTAAAGTAAAATTAGAAAAGATTGTTTGTGTAAAGACTGCATTGAGAAATTGAAGGGAAATATGCTTAAAAATGATATTGGCATTTAAAATAATGAGGCATTTCTTTATCATCTGCAACATTTTTTGTAATTAGGTGAAGTCATGGAAACAGATTGAGAGGCAGAGGCCTGCTGTCAGTAACCTTTAGTATAATGGGATTATGCACATCTCTCCTCGGGATTGTTTTTAGGCATCAGTGACATTTTTGTTTTGAGTATAAATCCTTATTTGACCTGTCTCACTTTCCATTTAATAATGATATTCTTACTTCCAAAATTTTCTGTTTAATTTTTTATTTGAAAGGTTTTTTTTTTCATTTTACATATGAACCACAGTTCCCCCTTCCTCCCCCTTCCTTCCCAGCACCCAACCTTCATCCAATCCTCACAGAGAGTAAGGCCTCCCTTGAGGAGTCTACAAAGTCTAGCATATCAAGTTGAGGCAGGACCAAGTCTTTGTCCTACATCCAGACCAAGCAAAGTATTTCTCCAAAGGAAATAAGCTTCCAAAAGTAATGCACATTCATATCACAAAAGCATTTGCTCAACTAATTCATAGCAGCATTATTTGTAAGGGCCAGAACCTGGAAATAACCTAGATGCCCCTCAACCAAAGAATGGATATAGAAATGTAAATACACAATATAATACTACTCAGTGGTAACAAACAATGACATCTTGATATTTTCAGAATTGTTCTTAGTTTGTATTAGTTGATTAAGCAGAGCCTTTTTCCAAATTTAAGAAATGTAAGAAAACTTCTCAGGTGTGTATATATATATATATATATCGGTGGTTTTTTTATTGTATCCTTGTTTGTTATCAAGTTTTAAATTCATGTCCTTTGTTCTTTACTGTTACACAGAGGGTAATTAAATAGTTCACAAAATGCTCAGATTTACCATATATTTTATTTTTCCCCCAGATGTAATAGCCCCCACTCTTCAGAGTTTCTGATTATCTTGAGCAAAATAAGAAGAAAAAGTAAAACAAAGGAAATGTATCTTTTGGCCAAAACGGAATATCACACATTATTGGAAGCAGCAAAGTACATGGAAGTCACATGTTGAATAGGACAAAGCAAAATTCTTCCACTCCCAATTTAACATAATCTCAATTTACTGTTCAAGTAACAACTGTCAATTTTAAGTATTTAAAGTCTTCAATTTAAGATTATTTCAGTCAGGAATTTTCCTTATGCACTTTAAAAAGTTTATACTACATGAACATTTACCATCCAATGACTTCTCTGCAATCAGAATACAGTCCTGCTTTAAATAAGAACAACAATGTCATTTAAATTTGTCTGCATTCTGGGCTTGCTTGTCACCTCATGAAGGTGTCAATTCTTTTGTTCACCATTTCAAAAGTTCTTATTTTCTCTACTGCATTCCATTTGCTGAGACTGTAAATATGTCATGCATTTTTTTTTAAACTGGTAAGTCAATCTCTAACTGTCATTTTCAGAAAGACGGAACAAATTACAGAAGAGCATCTTTTTGCAAATAAGCAAAGAAAATACTCCTTTAGCAAAATATATATCCATGATGATCAAATACTGAAATGACAAACAGGATAAATGAAATGAGGACGCTAGTTGGAGAATGGGAACAGCTATAATTTAACATTAATTTATAAGAAATTATGCCTGATTATATGAGAGTCCGTCTTTCTCTAAGAATTGCTTAGTGCAATAAGTAAATATGTGAATAATAGAGATTTCAAATCAACATAGATAACTTTTTATGTTTTTCATTCAAGAGTATCTATTAATCAAAATATATTTGAAAAGCTTCCCTAAGGATAATTTAATGACAGTGAAAACTGGTTCACAGTGTGAATAATCAACAACCTCTTCATAAAGGGATATTTTTATATCACACAAAATGGTATACTATTTTTTTTAATTTCCTTAAAATCTTTCTGAGTAATATATAACTTTACATATAAAATAAAATTTAATTAATGTTTTTAATGTTTGCATAAGTTGAGACTTCTAATATCAGCTCATTTAAATTAAACTACAGCTTAATTAGTAAAAAGAATTTCCTTTAAGCTATTTTTAACTTTTTAGTTATCTTTTCTCATGCATTACATGTCAGTTGACAGATCTTTCTATCCCACCCGGTTCCACAGCTATTAAATCTCAAAGAAACACATTGAAACTTACATTAATTATAATCTGGTTGGCCTATTAGCTCAGACTTTCTTATTAACTAACTCTTAATTCTTGTCTGTGTTAGCTACATGACTTGGTACTTTTATCAGTGAGGCATTCTTATCTTGCTGGGTGACAACTGAAGACTAAGTCTTTCCTCTTCCTAGAATTCTCCTGTTCTGGCCACACTGCCTACACATAGTACCTGACTACTGGCCAATCAGTGCTTTATTAAACCAATACAAGTGACAAATTTTTACAGGCTATAATACCATTTCCCTACAGCAATTCCCCTTTCTTTTTTCTTTTCAAAACAAGAACTCTAAATCTAATCTCTTTTGTTTAGCTTTTTTTCTGACGATTATCCATAACAATTTGTAATCAATACTCTAAACAAAGACAAACATCCATAGTCCATTTTTGGCGGGAGTGTGAGTGTAGTTTTCTAGGCTATTCCCTGCTGATTGGGGGCGGTGATAATCTTATGAGGACTGAAATAAAATGTAGGATTATGGTCAAGTCCTGACTGGAATATTAAGTGAGGCTTAATTATCTCAGCCAGCAACCTTGACATTGTTCTGCATGTAGAACTCAGAGGAAACTCCAACAGAGGTCTTCCAAAGTGTTAGGCCATGTTCTCCTATCAGAGATTGTTCAGGGGGTATTTTTGATCAAACCTGATTTTTCTTAACCCAGAATTAATTCACAGCCTCTCATTTACTGTGGAAACAAAAACAAAACTCTTCCCCAAAGTAACATATGTTTTGACTTAAATTTTTAAGTCAAAGAATTTTCAAATTATATAGATTGGATTAGTCCAGCCACAATTATTTATAATCAAATGTCTTTTAGGACCTGTTACTCTTTCCTTAGACATCAAACAATTCAAAGAAAACACAATAACATCCAGTATACAGATTCTCTCATATTTTCCATCTTTATATGGCTTTATTTTAAACTCTATTTCTTTTATTTTATTTTTAATTTTTGATTTTTTGAGAAGGGGTTTTTCTATGTATCTTTGGCTGTTCTTGACCTCACTCTGTAGACTAGACTGTCCTTGAACTCACATCTGCCTCCCAAGTGCTTGAATTAAATGTGTGGGTCACCACACCCAAGTACTCTCTTTTTTAAAATACTTTATCCTCTCTCTTTTCCTCCCCAAGCTTACATATATTTTCAAACACACTGTAAACAGTTTTGAGATTTTTGTCATCTGAATCAATCCTTACTGTATATCTCTCTTTTTCTGACAACAAGAGTCCTTAATTTGCTAAGCAATATGGCTAGGATTAAAGCTGTGGCTATGACAACTAGATCCATCCCATTCTTTAGTTTTCTGAGAGTCTAGCTCCATGGTGGAGGTACTGGCTAAAGCCATGTTTATTAACTCTATGGAATTTAAAGGTTCCTGCCACCACCAATAAGGATGTTGTTGGCTACTGATAAACACCATTTAATGTTTGGTGGTGGGACCTCTTAAAAGATCTGCAAGGTTTTTGCAGCTAAAGCTCAGTCAGGAAGCCTCTCTTAAATGAGATGTGCTTTCCTCTAGTAAACAGAGCCTACCCGAGAAAATGTTACTACCAAAACGCCATGTTTAACTCTGGTCTAGAATTACTTCCCAAGCTTTCTCACTTTTTTTTTTTTTTCTAGATAGGCTATATTTGCTAGTGGCAGTGCAATGACTCCTTTAAGAGGTGAAACAAAAACTGTGCAGCTTCTTTAAAAATGGCAGTTTTCTGGTTTGCCAGCACACATTACTTTTACTCTTTTGAGAGGTGTGGCTATGGAGCACTTAAGTGGGTTTTGAAAGCAGAGTGCTACAACATGTTTAATTGTAACATAGACCTGCAGTGTGCCTGAAAATGGGGCTGTGAGCATGGCTGGTGGTGAACATGCCTCTGCCATGTTGTACTTGGTGGAGCCAAGAGACAGTGCCATGGAAAACTCTTGAATATGTGTCCCTGACAAGACAATATTCTTTTGATTTGGTTTTAATTGCACTCCATAATTGAATGCTTTATAAAAAAAACATAATGCTTATTGGTTATGACCCATTCCAGTCCTAATTCCCCGGTCAAAAACAAAGTTTCTTTATTTAGATTTTTTTCTAGTATAACTTTTCTCATTTCTAGCCAGTATTTATATCTATTAATTTTTTTAGTTTTGAAAAGTGTCTGATTTGTATGCTAAAATATGCCCAAACACAATTTCAAATTGCTTTTATTTATTTATTTTTTGTTCAGGCTGAAATGTTTGTTCAATTTTTGTAATATATTCTATCTCCTATTTTCTTTTTAGTTCCCACTAACTGACTATTCACAGATTATTAATCACTACTTAGAATTTACTGTTATTAAATGATCACAATTATGTAATGATATTTGATTGCTTAATGAATGCATAATGGATAATAGGAATTATTAAGACCAGTCTACAAATGAATATAATCAATGTGAATATTATGAGATGTTTCCATTTTAAATTATACTACACTGCAATTTTTCATTTTCTATAAAATATCTGCTGTGTTATATAATAGGGAAGAAATATTTTGAGAAAAATATGTAAATTTAAGTATTCGCTGTCATCTGCATATTTAGAAGATTAATCTTAATCTGATTCTCAAAAATCATAACCCCAAGAATGCAGACTTGTTTGGATCACATGACTGGGTAGAAAAGAAAGTTCATTGTTATTTCCAGTGAATTTTAGTTATAATCTTATAAACAATGCAACAGGAGGTATTTTTCTTTGCCTTTTACTGTGGACCTTCATAGACACAATGTACAGCATTAGATATAAGGTGATCAGGAAAAATGATGTGTCTTAGAACCTGAAGCTTCTGGTTAGTTAAGCAGCCAGTGAGTGAAGTCAGTTGCAGCTGTGTCATGGTAGCTTGAGGTACCGGTGGTCAGACCACCCTTTTCTCCTAAACATTCTTGAAACTACTGGTAGGCTTTCTCAACGTATCAGAAAATGAGGTAGCCAGGTCCCTTGCCCATTGCCTCACATGGACATTTCTGAAGAACTTGCATGTTCCAAAGATCATCTTTGTTATATTATGTTTTGGGGGTCCCACATTGGGGTGATATCTATTCATCTACAAAATATCTTGGGGTCCAGAAATTAACTTTGCCAGTATGGTGCTCAATATGCTGTTGAAATAAAGGGCTTGAGAACTGTTGACCTCAAAACTTTCCCTTCTTGTTGAAAGAGACTTGTTAGGGCAATGGAAGACTATTATGGAGGCAGTGTGTGTCCTTAGTCTTTAGTCCCCTAAGCAGCCACCCCATACCCCTTTTGAGTCTTAGCTTACATTCTTGTGAATATCAAGTGACACATTATGGAATACATTCAGTGTACAAATTTTGAAAGAGTGAGAACATCAGAGAAAATTTGAAGTCTTTGTTGTTATAACCCACTTACATTACACTGCTGCCAATATATTGGAAACACATTTTTATTTGTCGTTTCCTTTCTTTTGTTACTCTAAACTTCACAAACTGCTAAGATATAGGAATATGGAATTTGAGAAATCTAAGTCTGTGATTCCCAATCCACGATCAGCCATATTTGTCTCTTTGGTCCTTTCAATAACAGCTATTTTATGTGAAGTTACCTCCTTGTTATTATACCATTTCTATATATGGAAGAGCATTTCACAGACCTTTTCATCACCACAAATTCACTCTTCACATATGTTTAAGAAGAGAGTTTGAGCTCTCCCCCCACTACCACTCTTTCTCTGTTCAGGTCAGTAATTAATAGGCAAGACTTAACTTCTTGCAATTTCTCATGTAAATTTCAGCTAGCAGCATTCTTTAATTTATTATCTACCACTCATTCTCCCTATGGCCACAATTAGAATGATCCCTAGCAGTTATGCTACTGAACCTTAGAGGCTAAACACATAAATGAATCACTGGTGTCAAGCTCTTTTCACATTTGCCCCGTGTTCATCCTCTGAAGAAATAACACCTTCTAAAGTCCACAGGCTTTATAATTACGTTAGTTACCATGAGTTCTATTTTAGCAGGCTTCCTAGTCTTTCAAGCTGCAACACCATCATTTAGCATAGTTCTTTCTAAATCTCAAAGATAGACACTGCTGTGTTTTAAACCAATCAGACTGTGTCACTGAATTCTTTACTACTACTACCCTCTGCTCTCTGTACTCGCACACTGCTATTAGCTATAGGTTTAGCCTGTGAGTCAAACGCAGGATGCAGAGGTCTTTAAAGCAGTTTTAAAAAAAAATTGTCTACTATAAATGAATTTTCAGAGAATGGAAAGATTGTATGAATGTATGTATATATGTTTATGTATATATATATATATATATTCTGCATATGCAAACCATTTACAGAACTGGATATTAGAATTTAATACAGACACAAGGAAAATTTTTCTGCCAAAGGAGAGTGATTGGAAGCTGAGTGCGCAAGTGAAAGAGTATTGAGACAAGAGAAAGCATTGCCTGCATTGAAATGCAGCATGCTGGAAATAAGTAAGGAAAAGATGGAGAAAGATGATTACCGAAGTTTACAAGCAAACCTTAGAAATCTTTTGCACTGGGAGAAATCATGATTACTCAGAAAGTATTTGATCTTGATTTAATGACATTTTCATTGATTTGCAGTTTTTGAAATTAAAATGTAATGATAACATTTCCCTTTTTCCTCCCGCAAACTTTACCAATGTACTGACGTGGTCTCTCTCAAGCTCAAGGCTTGTTTGTTCTCTCAGAAATTCATGGTTGCACATGTGCATGTGCCCCGCACACACTAACATGCATACATGCATCCCTAAATTTGAAAAACGCAACTTACTCAGTTAATATAATAGACTTGTATTGTGTATGATTTGGGGGCCGACTACTTGCTATTGAATAGCCTTTTCGGTAGTTCTTCCTGAGGAAATAATTTCTCCTGAACTCCATATTTACTACTTGCCTGTAGCTGTTTAATTATTTTAAGTAGTATGTTTACTTTATTATAATGTCAGTACAAAATAGATTCTAAAAGAAGAATATGGAAAGAGAAGGCAGTCATATAATTAGTACCAAGTCAATAAGCAGACTTGTGTGAGCTCCAGCAAGCAGGGACTTAAGTCATCTTTGTGCAGAAGAAATCGGACCCTCAGAATGGGTTGTCCTGAAAGTATTCTTTCTTAACTCTCATTCCAAAAAGGACTTTAATATAGAATGAAATATGATTATGGTACATAGTTTCCCAGAAGTTACCATCCTATTGTCTTCTAGGTTTTTCTTGCTGACTTAAATCTCACAGCTATAACATTTGGTATTTTATGATTAATTTGTCTTCTCTACCTTTCAGTTCATGCTCCCAGGTTAAGGCAATGTGCTCAGTCATGTATTTTACTGTATTGTTTGCTTTTCAAAATCAGCAATTCAATGTAAAGAGTTATATATTCCTTTAATTCTTAGTTGCTGCCTCCTCAGAATTTCTTTTGATCCTTTATTTTTTACTCTAAGGATTCTAGCAATGACATCTTGTTTTTTTTATTTTTATATACTATTCTTATATCCCCATGCTATATTATAGACTTATCTTACTCTAAAATCCATGTCATTTACCCATTTGAACTTTACTGTTATTCGAGGACTTTCAATGAACTTCATTTAACTGACTTTTTTCTTGAAACTATATACAGTTCCCTGAAATGATAGTTGTTCTGTATTCATTCCTTAAAATGTTTCAGGTGTGTTATGGTTCAATTTGCTGACATTTATTTATTTGTCTATTGTTTTTCATAATTAATTTAGATTATGTCAATATTTTTTAATTACAACAAAAATAAAATAATAGTTTTCCGATTTAAATGGTAGTATAGAAATTTGAATAAGAATGATCCCCCCAATGCTGGGAGGTGGTGGCGCATGCCTTTAATCCCAGCACTTGGGAGGCAGAGGCAGGCGGATCTCTGTGAGTTTGAGACTAGCCTGGTATACAAGAGCTAGTTCCAGGACAGGCTCCAAAACCACAGAGAAACCCTGTCTCAAAAAACAAAACAAAACAAACAAACAAAAAAGAATGATCCCCCCATAGACTGATAGGTTTGAAAGTTTAGTCACCAGGGTATGGAACTCTTTGATAAGAGCAGAAGGATTAGGAATGTAGACTTATTGGGGTAATAGTTCTTGTTGGAGGAAGTGTGTCTCTGGGGCAGGGCTTTGACATCTCAAAAGTACATGGCAGGTTCAATCTCTTCTTTTTTGTCTATATGATGTATCCCACTGCTACTGCTCCAGAGCCTACCTGTTTAAGCTGTAGTCCATACAAATTGCCTTGATTGTGATAGCTATTTACAACAACTGAAAAGTAACTAGAACAAATATAAGGATATTTTATGTTTCTGTACAAATATCAGGATTTAGAACTTGGGAAAAATTGCTTACTTGGTAAATTGATTGCCACAAAAACAGGAGAATATGTGTTCAAACATACAAAACCCCACTATCACAATGTGAGAGACAATATATGATTTTAGCTGCAGATTTTTTATGAACATGTTTGCCATTTTTTTGATGCATACATGTTTACAATTGCAATATCATCTTGGCAGATTTTTGCTTTAATGAGTAGGTAGTATCTCCAACTTTTAGTTTTCTATAGTAAAGTTTTGTGAGATAAATATAATTTTTCCATATGTCTCATATAATCCAAAATTTAGATATCTTCTAGAATCATTTACATGACTTATAATTGTTGCAACTAAAAGAATACTAGGACCTTGGTAATTTTGCAATAAAGAGAATTAGAGAAGGTATTCGAAGACAATAAAGCATTCAAAAATGTTTCCATTCTAGGGATCATTGTGATTTAAGAGTATCTTTAAATTTGCATGTTTCATAACAATATACAAGCTTGAAAATTCATGAGGAAAAATAATTTACTCAAAATGTGTATTTATCTATACACCTATATCTAGTGTGAATAAATTTACAGTATTTGGAGTAGGCATGATATCGTAGAGAGCCAAAAATTATCTAATAGCCCCCAGTGCTAGGCTGTGGAACATCTTTTCCTACTTTTATCAGAAAACACCATAATAGTCTCAAAATAACATAGACTATTTCCATTCCTTTTCTATGCCTCACAGAACATGAAGGTAAGACTATTTCTGAAGAAATCACATACTTAGGACCCAGGAGTTAGAGGAAGAGTGTTGAAATTGACTTAGATGACTCCTCTCTGAAGTTTGTCTCTCATACTATCAAAAGATAATTTGTAAGTATCAATTGTCCTAACCAGTTGTAAAATCTATGCACACAAAATCAATGCCCAGCAGGACAAAATAAACCAAAGATGCAATAGTGATGCTTATACATTGGATTTAACCAAAAGCTCTCGAATTAAACTTAAATTCTATCCAGGAGGAGGGAATTAGTATTTGGTCCTATAAATTCAGCCAATTAACTACGGCTCTTGAAGTTATGTAACTTAGAGGAGAACATGTTAATGATTGTCATGCACTGCGGCCCCCTTCTGTGGTCTTAGGGCTAGAACCCAGTTCGCGAGCTTCGGGCAAGGGGCTGGAGGTTGAGAATACACACGCAGAGACAGACCGACACACACAACTTCAATCACTGGTACCAAAAGCCCATCTTTAATAGCACCATGGAGGCTTAAATACACTGCAGTCAATGGCAGGTGAAAACCCCATCCTCTGATCCTCTAAGCTAGGCACAGCTGCTAGTAACTTTAATTAGAAGGCTCTAGACAGGGAAGAGCAGAGAAAGCCAGGACTCAATTAGTCCCAACAATGAATTCCACCAAACCAATGAAATTTCTAACCACATTCAAAATATGTATCCTTATTCTCAGAGATGAATGTAGCTCTCTAGCCCACATCAAATAAGGTGATTATTGCAGCAGACAGAAACTGTTATAGAAATTCACAATTGACAAACACATAGAGAAAAAGTAGCAGACAAGAACCCAATGACAATTGATACCTTCTTAATACAAGTCCTACAAACAGGGCTCAAGGAACCTTGTAGAACAAGGGACAGAAATATTATAAGAGGCAGAATACTGAGACTCTTCTCTGTAATAGTGTCCTCTATATAATAGAGAAACTCCACCCATGAACCTCAACAATCTGGTGACCTAAACAATATCTGTTCAATGACAACCAGATGCTTGATATGTTGATGGCAGATATCTCACAAAATCCTTCCCCTCAGTGAAGTATTATATGAAGTTAATAGTTCCTGAGAAAGCGAGTATCAGTCTTCTCGAAGGACTGATAAACATGAAATCCCAGTCAGTCCTGAATACATACTTATATAAACAATATTAAACGGACTCAACAGCTTGTATTTTACATACATATATGCATATGTGCAACAATAATAGCTAAAGAAGAAAAAGTCATAAATTTGTACTGGAGTATATGGAGCATGGAAAAAATGGCGCGGGAAGAAGAAGGTGTAGAAATGATGTTAATACTATACTCATGCCTTATTTGTCATAGCCAGAACCTGGAAACAACCTCAATACCTCTCAACTGAAGAATGGATAAGGAAAATGTGGTACAATTACACAATGGAGTAGTATGCAGCTGGAAAAAAATGGCATTTTGAAATTTGCAGGCAAATGGATGGATCTAGAAAATATCATATTGAGTAAGTGAACCCAGACTCAGAAACCATAATATCATTTCTGCTCAATCATAAGTGAATTTTAGACATAAAGAAAATAAAAGCGAGCTTACAATATACAACCCCAGAAAACCTAGACAAGAAAGAGGACCCTAAGAGAGACATACATGGATCTAACTACATGGGAAGTAGAAAAAAAGCAAGATCTCCTGAGCAAATTGAGAGCATGGGGACCTTAGAAGAGGTTATAAGGGGAAGAGAGAGAAAGGGAGAGGAGTGGAGAAAAAAATATAGCTCAGTAAAAACAATGTAAAAACAAACAAACAAACAAAGTAAGAGTTTAGTTCTTTCTATATATTGAAACCTGAAGTCTTACCTCGATGCTAATAAAAAGATCAGTTTACCCAGAATTCACCAAGATTGAAAACAGTGTGCAGTGCTGTAGGAGGATGGAAATGGCTGGAGTCATGTCGACATTCTCTAGAAATTATTTGGGCAGGATGGGGATGAGAGCAGATGACAGTCACAAATTCAGTATTCAGTTTTCTCCAAACAGATAGCCTTCTGTCATCACACAGGTAAACATTAAGTGATTTTCCTGTTGAAAGCTCCGTGATCCAGCTCTGGAATAAACAGTGCAGTTTTTTGTGGTTGCAGGTGTTTTAATACTTTCTGGTGTCCATATAAGTATACACATTTCTTGCACTGTGGAGAAAGGCTTCCCATAGAGAAAAGCTACAGCTTATGTGCATTGTTATTCTGCTCTGATTCAAAGAAAAGGGAAGTTACACAATGTCTTTGCTCTCAAAATGAACTCCAAGTTGTCCTTTGAAAATGAGACACATTCTCAAACGTTTAGCTAGAATTTTGGATGCATAAGGCAATATCATTCCAGATAATATTGCTTACTCAGTACCAAAGGGGGTGAATAAGGTATTTTTTTTAATGATATTACAAAAGATGAGAAAAAAAACACTAAAATTCTTCAAGGAGTTGTGGAGACACACCCACGCATAGAAACCAGGGCTAGTATTTCAGGGCTCACTTATTTTTCTTTATTTCTATTTAAAATGAGTTCTACAATATTATGAACTTTAAAATTACTTGTGAAGAAAATTCTGCTACTGAGTCAAGGTTACTTTCTTAATTTATTACTTTATTTCTTTAGCTACATTGGCAGTCTTTCTGGAAAACTACATTTTGAAATATGTTTGGTAAATAATTTCTTGCATGAATTACAGAAAGAAAAAGGAAAAGTCCTTTTTGAAACAATTTATGCAAATTAGACAGTTAAATACAAAGTTTTAGTGAGTCATTTAATATAGTTTTAGGAAACAGCAAAGTTTCTACTTTCTCAGTTTTTTTTTCAAAAAATATTTCAAAATGAAGGTTTATAAAAAATTGCCACAAATATTTTAATTATATTGCAAATTACAGCTTACTGACATATGTTGAGCTCCAAATTTCATCCTGTTTTGTTTGTTTTTCCTGAAAGTCTTTAAGTTATTTTGTACTATTAGGTTGATTTGTGATCTAATGTATAACCTATTTTAATAAAAACATGTAAATTGACAAGGATTTGTGTATTCCTATTTGTTTGTATATGTTTAATAAGTTCATATTTTACATAGTTGATTCATCCTACATCCATTTAAATACACTAAATATAATCCAGTTTCCAAGTTTTTTAACTTATGAGTCTTCAAAATAAATATTACAGATTTTTTGGGGGCATGTGAGCTTTTTTCTTCTTTGACATAGTGTCCATTTCTCTGTCCTCAGCAACATTACCTGACTGTTTCTTTGCATAGCAAGCTTTTCCTGTGCAGAGTTTTGCTGACCCAACTCAAAGAGTGAGCCAGAAACTCAAATCTAGCTTATCACAGCGCAGTCGCAATGAATGGTTTCCACATGAACATATGACATGGTCCAGGATAGACTGCTAATTTTGTGCTCACTAGATAAAAGAACAAAATAATATGAGTGTCTTGATATCACACTTTTACAATACTGCATGAAAATCTGGACAGGAGAAAGAGCTGGTGTATGTCAACTAAAAGAAATAGACGTGTTCAAAGAACTGAAATTTCAAGATGCTTCTAAGTGGATCTTATAAAAGGGGAGCATAACAACTTTGCTTTTCATTTCTGCTCATTTTATTTGAATTACAAGAAATACACATAAGTATATAAAGTAGAAGATAGGCTTTCAGCCTATGAACTGGCTAGCACCTGTGTAGTAAGCTAGTTTACTTAAATTAGTTCAAATGCTATAAGTGAACCACGCAGCAACAGCCATGCGCTGTCTCCTCTGAGTCTTTCATGCAGTGATTCAAGGTTTATTTTAGGGAATTGAACAAAGCTGACTTTGCCTTTCTGTGACAATTAAATATTTGTGGGATGATTGAGGTTCTCCCATTTAATTATGAAATATACGCCTATTAGCATAAAACAGAAGTCCTCACTATGAAGCCTTTTAGACACACTCTGCTGATCTCATCTAACTCTAAAAAGCATAGACGGTTATCAACCTACTCTAAGAATAGAAAACAAACATCATGTCTGTGAGATATGTTTTTCAACTGCGAAGTCTTTATTAAACATTTACTAGCTTCATTGGAATGTTGCAGTCAAACCCATAGTACCGTAGATGAGTCAGAACACTAGCTTTAAATGGAACGTGTTTATCACAAGCATCTTTTCATAAATACCTCATCATGCAAATGCTGAATGTCCACATCCATGTTTAGTAAAAGAGAATCTTTGTGTCTAATTTTAGCTTCAATTTGTGTCACTTTTCAACATGTTATTCTCAAAAGATCAGTGTGATACTTGCATGAATCCTGATATTTTGTTAAATTTTCCATCACAAGTTTTCTAGTGAATCTAGAAAATTCAGGGATTGAGAAAACGTAAAATGTGACTCATCTGGGACTGTAAATCTAAACGTCTTTTAAAAATCTTTATTTAGACAGAAGTAGTATGTTACTGACTCTCTAATCAAAATACGTCTTTTATGTCATAATTTATTTTTCTTAACTCTTTACTCATTCATTTATTGAAGTAAACTCAACAGATGCTTATAATTCTTGTGATACAAGCTGTACCTACTTCTTACAATACAAGCTGAGAGACAAAAATGATGAACCAGAATTAAAGCCTCATAGAAGTTGAAATACCCTGTCTATACAATTTAGATTTGCTAAAATGTTGAGTAAATAATGTGTTATAGGACATAAGTGACTCATTGTAGATTAAGAAAAATGTTTAATTATTTATGGTGATATTAAGTAATATAACATAAAATAAAATTCGTGTCTTCTTAATATTGAAAACGTTTGAGTCTACTCTATATTCAAATATGTTCAACAAGAATAGTGGAGAAAAATCTTTACAATGTTAAACATTCTTTATGTGTAATTCAACTGCCAAAAATTGTTGCTCTATTCATAAGTGTTATAATTCTTTTTCTAAGATGTTATTTTTACATGCAAGAAAGTAACATCTATCAGTAGTTTTTAAAGTGTCAAATGAAAGCATATTATCTATCCATTGCAAAGACATAAGAAAATTTCTCACCACTAACTCAGAATTACACCTCAAAACAGGTGAAACGTCAAGGTGAAAAGAGTAAAATAATATCATGACTATTCTTTATGAATGAACACAACATAAATACAATATAACAATTATAATAATGCATTTTCTATAATTTTATGAATTTGTAAGCTATACATTTCTCAATCTTAAACTTTTTGGTAGTATAGTCACAACTTCAGAAAATTATAGGTATTATTTCCCTAAAGTACTTTAGAAATTCTAGAGCAACAATCTTCCACATTATAATAAGTGCTAAATTTTTTGGTTTTCATTTGAGTCATGACTTCCCTAGTTTTTACGTTAGTCATTTTTCCTGCTTTTAATTTACCTAAATATACATTTTCAAAGAGAAATAGAAAAACTCAAGATATGAGAGACATAGTGAAAAGTGCAAAAGGAAAGAAAAAAAAGTAGGCTTTTATCTGAACAACGTCATAAATTAAATTTATTAATTTAAAAACACAAATTAGAGTTTTTTCAGATTGTACCAGAGAGTTTTGTTCTCCCATCAGCCACACATTGTATTTCACAATTTCTTTTTCCTCCTCCTGGTTTTCCTGCTGACACGTTCTCTGGATTTTGTCTGTCCCCGTGGGAGGCAGAAGCAGTGGCTTCTCCCACCAGCATCCTCCTGCTTTCTCAATGCCTGTTAAATTTATTTCTTCAGACCCTAGAGAGAGTAAATCTTAAGTAAACTGAAGCAGTTCTGCTGTCTCTACTACTAACCAAAATTGAATCGCATTCTTGACATTGAATTCAATGAAACATTAAAACTGACTTGATAGGACACTTGGGTAGAAAAATAACTCTATTTTAGAAATAAGTTATCAATATGAATGTTTTTTTCTCAGATTTAAACTCCTTGTAACATAATATCTGAAACAGCTTAGGAAGTTTTGCCAACCATTAAGGAACATCAGTGTACAATCCAAAAGTAAAACGATTGAAGTAATAAAGAAAAATGGGATTGCTCTCAGTAATGGTGTTGAATTACTAAATTACTCTGGTATGAATGACATAATTGAAATGTGTCATTGAAGATATTTTTACAAATTAAAGTTATTAAAATATACCATATACCTGTAATTAAAGTACCCTATAAATACCTCCCACTATTACTTTTTATTTCAAATGTATGTATTTATCACATATTTATTTATTTATTCTTTTATTGTGTGTGCATGTGTCTCTGTGTGTGTGTGTGTGTGTGCATGCAAGAAAGTCACAATATATATGTGGCAGCCAAGACAGATTTCATTAACTTGTTCTCTTCTTATACCATTCATGTCTAAAGATTGAATTATACTTGCAAAATTTGATGGTGATCACCTTTATGCTCTGATCCATAATGTTGCCCCGTTTTCTTTCAATGCATGGTCTTAACTCACACTAGCTACTGTGTGTCAGTTCAAGCCCTCACTCTTCCTCTTCTAAATCACAGAACAATGTTTTCACCATTGCTTTCTCAACTGGTTGTCATGTTCGTAGAGGTGTCCTCCATTCTTGTTTCTTTGGGCGGCTTTTCTCAATATACTTTGTGTATATAACCTTAACAGGGAATGATTTCCTGCCTCCCATTTCGTTTGGTGTGAAATTTCAATGTACAGGTAAGTACAAAAGGTTTGTTATGGAAGCCCGTGTAAACTAATATAGTGTCAGGGCCAGAAACTAAAGGTCCACATCTTACATCTTTTTCCTAACTTTCTTAAATCTTCTATCATAAACCTAACAAAATAATCACATGTTTGAAATCAACCATTATGTAAAAACAAATCTATTATTGGAAAGCATATTGATCTCAACACATCTATTAAATCAACTAAAGTGTTCTTCAGTATATCCTAAGGAGTAGGTCCTTTTCTAGTAAATCAAGGTACACTAATAAATAAAAAACCTCTCTTATGCTTCAGTCACATTGTACAATAATTAGGTAACAAAAATCTTTTCTGTCATTAGCTCAAGTTTTCATGCCTTCCTATGAATATTATTATATCAAGAGCACTCAGAACTTCTGTTCATATTTTCTACTCTCCAAAATCTAATTGTTGTCTCATAATGCAAATATTACCTTTACTACTTTTATTACCTCTTTCATTGGCTCCCTTTTTAACTCATATATCTCTTGAGTTTCAACATTTCTCCTCATCTGCCTATATGCATCAATTAGTTGATACAGTTTCTAAGCAGTTAATTAACAGTTAACAGCTTAGTCAACTCTCCAATGTGCCCTACAGACACTTGAAATTTCTGTTGTTAGCACGAAGGAATAAAAATGAGAAGTGATAATAGACATATACTATTTCCTATTTTCAGTCTGTTTTTTTTTTTTTTCTAAAAATGTGCTGCTTCATCAAGAAATGTGAGCTTGTCTGGTCCCAGTTGAGTCCAGCGCTGATGTCTGTGCATTATGTATATTACCAAGGTCACCTTGAACATAGAATATACAAGATAGAGGACCAGAGAGGGCAGAAGATGGCATGATAAAAGGCTGATAATTCCTATCAAAACACAGAACACTTCTACTATTTTATTACATGGGGAAAACTAAATAACATGCATATGCATAAAAACAAAAAAGGAGATCAAAGAATTGAATTATAGAGTAATTAAGAAGACATGAACATTAATTATACTGATTTCAGAGGAAAAAACATTTTTTGACACAACATAATGGAAAATCATAAATATGTATAGTTATGTTAGTCAAAAAATTTAAAACCATTTAAGAAGTTGGAAATGTTAATCCCCTTGGTTTGATAATTACTTGCTGTATGTGTCTGTGTTTGCACATGTGTCTCATTATGACTATATACCACTAAATTATGAATAATTAGAACAATAACATTTAGAAAATATAACTTTTAAGGTAAAATATTACCCCATAAATGAATATAATTTGAATTGTCTATTAACAATTTTAAATCTTATTTAAATATATTTTAAATGCTAATAATAAGTAAGCAAAATCCATTTTCCTCCAGAAGAATGAAATAATAATAATAGAGGATTGTCATGATGAAATGCTTTAAAATGCTTTCATGCAGTTGAGTAGGAGAGGTGAACCTATTCTATAGATGTGTCTTGAGCACATGGAACATCAAGACAGAGTACAGCCAATATCTTACAAAAAAAAAAAAAAAAACAAGCATCATGGTAAGAGACACTGTAGAGCAGATGATGCTAGGCTATAAAGAATAGACACTAACCATATTGTACCACAAAAAGTGAACACCTGGATTCACTTACTCAGCATTTGCAGTGGAGGAGTTTGGGTGGAAAACATCCAGATCAAGAAATAGAAAGTTTTAATGAATTACAGAAAGCTCTGTTATGTCAGATTAGATCCATAGAAAATTGACAAATTGCACATTTATGATGTTACAAGGTAAACTGTATTTTAGTCTCCTTTGTCACCGCTAGAGAAAATATAGAACATCACTTTTAGATTTACTTAATTAGATCTTATTTACCCTGCCAAATATCTGTGAAAAGAATGACTCAGCTTTTACATTTTGGATTTTGAAGCTGTTTTTATTAAATATAAAGTCCTGGAATTTCTTTTATCTGGTTTAGTAGATGTAGGTTAACCAAAACTTAAGCAAAAACTTAGACCTTATTTTAAGGCTAATTTAAAAAAAACCTTTTGACTAGGTATATGCACGTGAGTGTGCATACGTGTATTTGTGTGAATACAAGTGACTCTGGAGGTTAGAGGGGAAATATCCACTGGAACTGGAATTGTAGGCAGTTGTGAACTGCTCACTGTGGATCCTAGGAAGTAAGCACAGGTCTTCTTTAAGAGAAGGCATGCTTTTCAAAGGTACGCTATTCCTCTAGCCCCTATGTGTACACAAAATTAAACAAATAACATGAGAAGGTCAATGCAAGTGAGACTGAATAAAGAAGCTTAAAATATCTCTGAACAAGTTTCCTGTACATAGTCATTACCAGTTTTATTTCATTCATGTTTCCTGTACATAGTCAATACTAGTTTATTTTATTTTTAATTCTTTGGACTTTTCTATATAAGTTGTTATTCACATATGTACTGCTGTTATCTTTATGTGATTTCTTGTAGAAAAACTCAGAGCACTAAATATAGAAAACAAGTGAGACTGATATAAAACTGAGAAATTTCATGTCCTTTAAAAGTGAGAATTGCTCTCATTATTATTTTTAGACTATAGCAAAGAGCAAATATAGTATTCTACTAAATTTTAATTTGGAGGTGACAAATCTCAGATTTTATTCTTTCTTTCTGATGCATAATCAAAGTGAAGTCATTTAATGAAATGTTTGCTGTTTGAAGAAAAGAGAACACAATCTGTAAAACAAAAAATAACTAACCCTGAAATCCCCCACATTTGAATTCTTTATTACACTCAGACAACCCAAAACAGGGAACTTATTACATGATCAGTGATACAGCAATGTCTCCATAACCACAAATCCTTATATATGTATGCTGTGAATGTTTTGTTAATGAAAAAAAAAAAAAAAAGCTGCCTTGGTCCCAGAGCAGAGCAGAATAGAGCTAGGCAAGAAAACTAAACTGAATGTTGGGAGAAAATAGGAATCAGAGAGAAGCCAAGTAGCTGTCACAGGAGACAGATGTCAGATGCTGGATGGAATCTTACCAGTAGGCAGCAACCATGTGACAATACACAGATTAATAGAAATAGGTTAATTTAAAATATAAGAGCTAGAGAGAAATGTGTATAAGCTAATAGGCCAAGCAGTGCTTTAACTAATATAGTTTCTGTGTGATTATTTCTGTTTTAAGTGGTCAGGAAACAAACAAGCAGCCTCAGCCTATAAAATCCCTTTTATTCTATAAAAAGAAAAATCAAAGTTATTATTGGAAGCTCATAAGTTAAGTAGTTAATAACTTTCTGCCAGGGTTTAGAGGAATGTCTTAGTGATAAAGAGGATGTATTTCTCTTGTCAAAAACCTCAATACATTTCTCAAAAAAAAAAAAAACAGCAAAAAGTGTTTCACATCCATCTTTACTTACAGCTCTAGGTTTCAGATACCCTTTTCTATTCTCTCCAGGTTAAAAAAAAACACACATGGCTCACATACACAAATCTAAGTAAAAATTCATATACAAAAAATAATAATACATCTAATTTTCAAAAGTTTCCAAAATTTATTAGAATGTACTGATGAGTTGGTCATTTCTGTTTTCTTCTAAAAAAGTATAGCCAAACAAAAATCTTCAATCATAGTGGATTTATGTATCTAATATAAATTATCAATCCTCTTTTTATCAGTCATAATTCATTTTTTAAAATGTCAACAAGAACTGTATTATACTGGACATTCCTTAAATGGAAAAGAAGAAATAGCATCAAAAAGTAAATATAAAACATCTTAGCTGTCCCTTAACAGAATGGATTAAAAAAAAAGATACATTTATACAATGGAGGATCACTCAGATGTTTAAAAAGATGACATAATGAAATTAACAGGCATATAGATGAAACAAGAAGAAATATTTCTGATTGAAGTAACTTCAAAAGATAAATATGGTATTATTTCATACTATGTAAATATTAACTATTAAGTAACTTACAAACATGTTACAGTTAGACCAAGAGAGATGAAGAATAGAGGAAGGGACTAGGGGAGACACGTGACTATTCTTGAGTGAGGAAAATAGAATACATTTTATGAGTGGACTGGGAGCAGGGTGGGGAAGATCAGGATGAGAGAGAATGGAAAAATAGGACTATGAGAGGAAATCAGAGGAGAATGAGCCAGAGATGAGGGAAATTTGAGGCATGGTACAGAAACCCAATGCAGTGGAAACTTCCTAGAATATATAACGATGTTCCTAATGAAGATTCCAAATAATGAGGGAGACAGAGTCTATTGTCACAAAAAAAGAAAACAAGAAACAAACAACAACAACAAAAAAAAAAACTTCCAGTACTGTGACTAGGTTATGTACAATTAAGTTATTGGTCAAAGAGGTCCATTGGAAATCCACAAGCAACCTAGGCTGTTGCTGAAACAATAGATTAATTTCCACGTACTGAAAAGGCCACATTGATGAACACCCACACAACTCACTGAACATAGAGAGGTAGACTTGGAACCTACATAGAACCTTTATCCCTGTGATCAAGTGTCTTTGGTACTGGAAGATAACCTGCAAGATACCAAAAGAGAAACATAAACACCAGTCCAGCCACAAAACCTTGTATCTGCAATCTACTTGCCTGAAAAATATGCTTTGGCAATGGTTACACACGGTTTGTGGATTTAACCAACCAACACCTGATTTGGCTTAGGGCATACTAAAAGTAAAGGAACCTATATCTATCATTGTTTGGTGACAAAGAATCAAAAACTATATAACACAAAGACCTAGGGTAAACCCAAATACTATTGGTCTTAAAATTATGCACACACACAGGTAAATATATATATATANNAGAGAGAGAGAGAGAGAGAGAGAGAGAGAGAGAGAGAGAGACTTTGTTAAACTTTTAAATCATTATCATGGGCTTTTTTGTATCTTTGACATTTATTTCCTTCCTCTTTCTACTCCCTCTTCCATATTTGTTTAACAAAACCTTTATAACTATTATATCGGTTAGAATTAAGTTCCAGTGCCCTTAACAACACCCTGAAGTGAATGAATCAGACAAGAGAATTAGCTCTCTCTCTGGCAGCAGACCAAGATTTCACTCAATAGAAGACTGGGTAATGAAAATGCAGTTAATTTATAACTTGGTTGTTAAAAAATGAAATCTGTGGGTAGATGGATGGAATTAAATAAACACACAATGAAGAAACAAGTATGGTATGTGTTCCCTTATAACTAGATGTTAGATGTTAAAACTTTAATAATCAAGCACAAAATCACAGAGGATGGCTATAAAGTAAGGGACTAGGGGCCAGGACTTGGATTTTCCTTGGAAGATAAAGCAGAGTAGATATTTTTGGTTGTATTGGGGTAACTGGGATTGGAGGGTCAAATGGGGAGAAAATGGAAGTGGTGGGTGAGGGATATAATATGAAGAGGGACAGCTAAAATTAAGAGTCAATTGATTTGTGCCATGGAAACTAAATACTGGAGAAACTTCATAATGTATTTGATGATATATTTGAAGATGATTAGATGGAATTGACAAATAGTGGATAACTGGAAAGAGACAAGCTGGCATTGTGCATTCCTAATGAAGATTCTAGTTCCAGGAATTATTGCAGCTACTTGAGCTTTTGGCCAAATATACTTCATAGGATACTCCTGCTTCCACATGCTGCAAATAATTCAAGCTTTTTATTTCTCTCCATAAAGTAATGTGAATGCTCTGTTGGTGAAGACATATTCAAATATTAAACATGGAGAAGTTGATTTGGTACCTACCTACAGCTTTCACAACTGATAACTTGTTCATGATATTGGAACCCTGCATGCTACCAAATGAGAAAACCACCAATCCAGAAAATATTCTTCACTCTATATTGGTGACTACCATACAAGACATATTACTGTGATGTTGACACAAAGTTTGTGGGACTAACCAAACCAACCAATGTCTGATTAGGTCTGAAGGTCACTCCACAAGAAGAAACACCCCAGACACTGCTCAGGTAGCCCATAACATGAGGCTAGATAAGCCAAGAACCTACAGGAAAACAAAATAATACTTCAGCAGAAGAAACCTACCAAACAAATGACATTTTCCTTCACTAATACATTAGTGTCTTATTCAGCCATCACTGGAGAAATTTCCTTCGGCAGTAGGAATTATGTAATTATAAGAAAAATTACAGAGACCAACAAATGGACAGTATGTAGAAACTGAGAAGCCTTGAAACAGTTGGACATACATAGGACTTTTTATTACTTGCCTTCCCTCAATGCTCAGGGAAACCTGTAGAATATGTAGGGAGATCATACAAACCAGAGGAGATGGAAAACATGAAGCAAATAGGGCCTTCTTCATAAAGCATTACACATGAACTTTTTTCCTTTTTTTCCTTATCCTACAGGTCTTTTTCCCATTTCATGTTATTATGGGATTTTTATAATTTGTATCTCTGCATCTATATGTTTGTTGTTCCTTGTTTGGCTAGTTTTCTGTTCATTTACTGTTTTTCTCCTGTTACTTTATTTACTTTCTTTCCTCTTTTTTTCTTTCTTTCTTTCTTTCTTTCTTTCCTTCCTTCCTTTCTTTCTTTCTTTTCTTTCTTTCTTTGCTTGCTTGTTTTCAGTGTGAGTGAGTGTGTGTCAGTGTGTCAGTGTGTGTGTGTGTGTGTTTGTATATGTGTGCCCGCTTGTCTTCTTATGAAAGAAAACAAGAAAAGATGTGGATTTGGTTGGTGGCAGGACAATGTGAACCTGGGAAAGGTTAAGTTAGAGCAAACCACAATCAGAATGTATTTTATGACAAAAAAAAATTTACTTCCAATAAAAAATTATTTAAATATCACGAGAATCATCACATTGTCTAAAATTACAGTGCATGAGAAAGACCTGGTGACAAGAATATTAAATCTTAAGAATACATGTTAAGGTTAATCTCTGTAAGTAGTTAAATCAATTGAAGTAAGTGTAGGTGGTATTCAGAAAGCTTGACATACTGTTGACTTACTCACTCTGAGAAGTATCATTTAGGTAATGAACTAGAATAGCATTGACGATCCTCTGTCTGCACAATGGGTGACAAGTACCTTAGCTGTGAAAAGAAGTGGAAGAAATGAATATGGAAACAGAGGTGGGATTGATGCCAGAAAATATTAAATATGATCCCAATTGAAATATTCATGTAACACTTTCAAATAAATAGTAGCATATACATATTTAAAACAGGGACAGATTCTACATTGTATATTTATTATTCAATTTAATCAGTGGATGATTAATATCGTGATGACACACACAAAAACAGTACAAAGAAAAAGAACACAATCCTGTGATAATAATGCCTAAAAAAATTCCTACAATACATGGGAAAGAACTATAAGAAAATTTGTGAAAGTCCAGTTTGGAACATGCAAAAGAACATTGTGTTTAATGAAACACGAGGTTGCCCAAAAACTTAAAGCTTGGAAATAGTATAAAATGATAGTGCATACTGAATTTGGTGAAATTCAGTAGGAATACAAATAAGGCAATTTTTAAGATTTACTCTATATAAAATGTGTATATTTTGTTGCTATATCTCAATGTACAGAAGATGGCTTGGAATATAGCACATTTCAACAGTGCTGAAACAATAAAATTCAACATGTTAGGAAATAAATTATTTGCACCCCGATTTAATTACAATTGCAAAATAGAGAACTTTGCATCTCTCTTGGCTTTAATGGATAAGAATTTATCCTGTAGGCTCAATATATTTTTGATTGATGTGACAGAATTATTCCAAACCACTATTGGAGAATTCTGCCTATTACTCTCTACTTCTGTCTCATATTGTTAAGAATTTTAGTTATTTCATTCTTTAAAGAATTTTCTTTAACAAAATTGTCTTTATTTTGAACACATTTTCAACTCATTAAAGAAGAGATGATAATGACATTTCATATTTGAAGATCAAAGGAACTATTTACTAATATTACTAATATTTATATTACACTGTAATTGAAAGTAAAATTGGTAATTTGAGGTTTGATTGGCAAATATTATAAATGCTAACTTCCTCTCTCTATATGGATACACACACACACATATATATACAATCAGTTGTACTAAAAAAAAGTTATATTCTTTGTTCTGATTTAAAAAGAGGAGCAAGAGAATAGAGCCCATGTAAGTTAACTGCAAAAGCTGTAACTGTTTGTGAGTGACAGATGGTCATCTGGAGTTTGTGTATTAGAAAATAAGCTTCAGACTGGTTAAGATTTTATTACATGGTACCATTAAAAAACCTTAAGATCATATTATAATTTATATAGATTTTTATTATGCTGGCACTTCTTTGTTTTAATTTTTATTTTGCTATTGTATTTATTACATTTCTTGCTTTATTACCTACATATACCCTTTCATATACCCTCCCCAACTCACCATTAAAATTATAGACTTTCATCAGTTCTTGTGTATGTATTCATATAAATATATATCTTCTTAATTGTACCTGCTGAATCTATATAATTATGCTTATAATTATATTTCAAAGGCTGACTGTTTCAACTGTAGTCTTCATCCTTCATGAAGGAAACTTTCCTTTGCAACAGATGGAGCCTGGTACAATAAAACCACCACCAACCTAAACGTGGAGTTTTGTATCACAATCCCAATGGGTACATTTACAAAACATTCCTACGTAAAAGACTCAGGCAATGTTGAAGAAGAGGGGAAAATATTTTCAGAGCCAAAGGATGAAAGATTTAGCTATGAGATTGTGTCCCCTTGTAACTTAAAAGCTACACACAAAGTCTCACCAAAATGAACAAGCAGGGCACTGAGAACCATGCCAAACTAGAGGAGGGAAAGTCAACACAAAAACATACTACAGGCAAGCAAGTAAAACCTGGGGTTCTGGGCAGGCAATATCTTCCCCTCTAGGAATAAGTTCACCGATTTGATTTGCAAGTTACTGAGTAGTACAGATAGTATTAAGTAAGTTATTCCATACCCCAAAAGACAAATTTCCCATCTTCTCAATCATTGGGGCCTTCTAGCTCTAAATCTTCAGATGTGAGTACAAAGTCTAGAGTAGTTACAGAAACACGAAAAGAAAAATGGGGCAATTGACATGAGGGGTATTAAGGACCCATAGGATAGGAAATTACAGAGTATAAGCAATCTGATTAAGGAACTGGAAAAGGGGCTATCCTTGGGAGAGGAAGTAATCACAGGAAAGATGAGAAGAGGGTAAAGAAGAAATGGGTGATATGATAGGGGAAGGGGCAAATGACGCTCGTTAAGGAGGAGGTTAAATAGTGAAGATGAGAGAAAGTTAAAGAGAAATGGCAGGATTCAAGGATTCTGATAGTGAAACTCAAAAGGAACAGCATTTCCTAACAAAATTTGTAAACCTATCATTTCTTTTTTATTGAGCTCTACATTTTTCTCTGCTCCCCTCCCTTCCTCTCCCTCCCCTTCAACCCTCCCCCAAGGTCTCCATGCTCCCAATTTACTCAGGAGATCCTGTGATCCTCCTGCTTCTGCCTCCTTCAGCAAATCCTGCCATCGTGCGCCACCACAGCTGGCAAACCTATCATTTCTATCATATCTTTTTGGGCAATTGCATATGAACTATAGAGACACATTTCTCTATGAAATCACCCTTCCACAACTTTCTTCTCACTTTCATGATGTATTTTTTTGTGATGAACAACAGAAAGTTTCATGTTAGTGAATATAAAGTTCATGGAAAATAAGATTAATATCAATGAGATTCACATATATTTTATAGAATAAATTTCCTAAATATACCACAAAATATACACGGGATATTGTGCTCCTCATTTATGAAGCCCAAATGCCAAGGGAAGTTCTTATTTTGTCTCATTTACAGTTAGTGAAGATAATGTCAAACAACCAAAAGCTGTAAGTCAATTTTCAGTGTTTGGCTAACATTTGGGTCTAAAATCAACTGCTTTTATTTTACAATAAAGGGGAAAAAATACCAGAAGGCTAAACTATAAACACGATAATTTCACAGGTAAAAAATATTCACAAAGAGATCAATTAATGATTTTGCCCTTCTTCAAACTACCTTCTAGTATGACTAATACTTCACAACGTCCTGGGGAAATTTTGAATAATATTATTGTTTTATACTATTAGAAAATATTATCAGAAAGATAATATACCATATTAAAAATAGTTATTTTCAATGTTTTTATTAGTAAGCTGAAAAATATTAAAATAAATGAGAATTTTTATTTTTCTTGCAACTTTAAATTACCCTTTAGTTGTAATGTCTTTTTTTATTATGAATAGCTGTACATATTCTTGAGCACACTGCTCCATGATTAGTACATGGTACCCCTATAAATAATACAGAGATGCAGAGAGGGCTTCAGAAAAAAGAAAAATAAGAGAGATATATAGAAATTTCAAGATGATGTATGATAAAAACAAAAGTACTTCAAATCCACAGGAGAATTAATATCAGTTAAAATATAAAATGATGACAGTTAGCTAATATCAAACTCCCATACTATACCAATATTCACACTATTTTATCTTATACAGTACTATATCTTAAAAATATTTTAATCATTTACAGATGTTTAATGAACTATGCAAATAACATTCTAGCTCTCCTTGTCTGGAGGAAATTGATTAACTATATTATCCCACTGAAGATTATAAACATTTTCTCTGATTTACAAATTCAGGTTAGTGTTTGCATTACCATCACGACACTTAGGGTAGACCATCGTAATGAAAAAGCAGTTAAGAAGAAGCCATGAAACAAAGGCAAGGTTTATTCGGTGTGAATTCCACTTTGCCACTGGTTTACAAATGCAATCTTAATGTCAAATTTCTGATGCCAAAATTGGTACCAAGAAAAGTGCACAGCACTCAACTGCAAAGTGGAATGCAGAATTTAGAACAGTGGGCTGTATATAATTAGGAAAGAGTTTGTGCTTCTAAATATAAAAGTTCTACATTCAGCACAAGAAAAGAAAATCCTCTGGAAGGTGACAGTCTGGCTGCATTTTACAAAGATTCTTAACACAAGCGTAGTGTTAAGAGCTGAAACATGATTGCTCAGTTAGGAGACACACGCTTTTCACAGACGTGTGAGGTTCTTAATGAAAGTAACCAGAGGATGCTGTAGGTTTTGCTTTTCTCTGTTTTTAAATATTTTCACTTTAATCGTGCTCTTTAAGGCAGATTTGAGTCAAACATAAAACACTTGCATTACTAAATCTTCTATATACCCCAACATTTGTTCATACACTCATCACAGTACTTTAAGTTCTTCTAATAAACAGATGTGTAAGAAATAGCCATAGTTTATAGGACAAGGCCAGTTCAGGCTACCTGCCCACTGTTGCTAAGCGTCTTAGCAGGGTTCATGCCTGTAGATTAATGGGAGTTTCCCTAGCATCAGGTTTCTTCCTTACCCAAAAATGCCCCAACATCAACATGTCTCTTTTATTATGCTCCCCTTCTACCTGCCTACAACCCAGTCCCTCATGTTCTCATTCCACCAGTCCCCAGTCTACCCAAGATATCTCTTTTATTGCCCCTTCCCAGAAAAATCCATGCATTTCCTACTCCATTTGTGTCCTCGATATTCCCTAGAATCTCTGGGGTTATGGATTGTACACTGGCTATCCTTTACTTTACACTTAATGTCTATTTGTGAATGAATACACACCATGTTTCTCTTTCTGGGTTTGGGTTACCTCATTCAGGGCCATTTTTTCTAGTTCCATCACTTTGCCTTCAAATTTCCTGTCATTATTGTTTTTAACAGTCAAATAATTCTACATTGTATAAATGTACCATGCTTCCTTTTTCCATTTTTTTTTCAAGACAGGGTTTCTCTGTGGTTTTGGAGCCTGTCCTGGAACTAGCTATTGTAGACCAGGCTGGTCTCGAACTCACAGAGATCCGCCTGCCTCTGCCTCCCAAGTGCTGGGATTAAAGGCGTGCGCCACCACCGCCTGGCTTTTTTCCATTCTTTGATTGAAGGACATTTAGGTGGTTAGCAGGTTCTATTACAAATATTTCAGCTAAGAACATAGTTGAGGAGTGTCCTTATGACAGGAACTAATTTCCAACTTTCTGAGAAAACACCATATTGATTTTCAAAGTCACTGTAAAAGTTTGCATTCCCATCAGCAATGGAGAAGAGTTCCCCTTGCTCCATATCATCTCTAGCACAAGCTGTCATTTGTGTATTTTTAAATTATTTTTTAAAGGAAAACAAACTTTTTTTTTTCATTTCATATACCAATCCCAGTTCCCACTCCCTCCCGTCCTCTCTTCCCTCCACCTACCCCACTTATTATGTGGAACACTTTGACGAGTATAAGTATTAACTCTTCTTTGAAGTTCTGGTAGAATTCTGCACGGAAACGATCCGGCCTTGGGCTTTTTCGGTTTAGAGGCTTTTGATGACAGCTTCTATTTCCTTACAGGATATAGGTCTGTTTAAATTGTCCTCCTGGTCTTGATTTGATTTTGGTATGTGGTACCTATCTAGAAAAGTGTCTATTTCTTTCATGTTTTCCAATTTTGTGGAGTCAGCTTTACTTAGTATGACCTAACGATTTTCTGAATTTCCTCGGTGTTTGTTGTTATGTCCCCCTTTTCATTTCTGATTTTGTTAATTTGGATGTTCTCTCTCTGCCTTTTGATTAGTTTCAATAAGGGTTGGTTTATCTTGTTGTTTGCTTTTCCAAAGAACCAGTTCTTTGTTTCATTGATTCTTTGTATTGTTTTCTTTGTTTCTTTTTTATAGACTTCAGCCCTCAATTTGATTATTTCCTGTCTTCTATCCACCTGGGTGAGTCTTTTTGTTCTAGAGCTTTCAGGTGTTCTGTTAAGTCAACTCACGAGTTTCAGCTGTCTCCAGTCTCTTTATATAGGCCCTTAGTGCTATGAACTTTCCTCTTAGCACTACTTTCATAGTGTCCCGTAGGTTTGGGTACATTGTGCCTTCATTTTCATTGAATTCTAAAAAGTCTTTAATTTCTTTCTTTACTTCTTTCTTGACATGTAGTTCAATAGAGCACTGTTTAATTTTCATGTGTTTGTAAGTTTTCTGAAATTAGTGTTGCTGTTGAGCTTCAATTTTAAATCATGGTGATCCAATACGAAACAGGGGTTTACTCTAATTTTTTTTTATCTACTGAGGTTTGCTTTGTTACTTGACTTTAATTTAATTTTAAAGAAGTTTCCATGAGGTGCTGTTACGAGTATAAAGTGTCCTTCTATGTCTCTTTTGATTGATTTTAGTTTCAAGTTAATTTTGTTAGATATTAAGACAGCTATAATCACTAGTTTCTTCGATCCATTTGATTGAAAAATCTTTTCTCAACCCTTTACTCTGAGGTAATGTCTGTCTTTGAGGTTGAGGTATGTTTCTTGTATACAGCAGAAGGCTGGATCCCTCTTTCATATCGATTCTCTTTGCCTGTGTCATTTTATAGTTGAATTCAGTCCATTGATATTAACAGCTGTCAATGACCAGTGATTGTTAATTCCGGTTATTTTTCAATGGTAGTGTGTCAGTTTCCCTTTTTTTGGGTTTGGTTGGTGTGAGGTTATCTGCTGCCTGTGTTTCTGTGAGTACAGTTAGCTTCCTTAGTTCAGGGTTTTTCTTCTAGTACTTTCTGTAGGGCTGCATTTGTGGATATACGGTATTGCTTAAATCTGGTTTTGTCATGGAATATCTTGTTTTCAATCACCAACTATGGTGATTGAAAGCTTTGCTAGATATAGTAGTCTGGGCTTGTATCCATGGTTTCTTAGTGTCTGCAGCACATCTGCCTAGGACCCTGTGGCTTTCATAGTTGCCACTGAGAAGTTGGGTGTAATTCGGATAGGTCTACCTTTATATGTTACTTGATCTTTTCCCATTGCAGCTCTTAATATTTTTCTTTATTCTGTATGTTTTGAATTTTGATTATTATAGGTTAAGGAGACTTTCTTTGATCCAGTCTATTTGGTGTTCTGTAACCTTCTTGCACTTTCATATGGATATCCTTCTTTAGGTTGGCCTATGATATTGTTAAATATATTTTCTGTGTCTTTGAGCTGGTGTTGCTCTACTTCTTCAATCCCTCTTATTCTTAGGTTTGATCTTTTCATCTTGTCTTGCTAGAAGGCTGGTCACTCACCCCTTGGTCCTCCCTGTGTAGAAGCAGGCTGTGTTTCAGTGTTAAACTGAGTTTTCAGGAGGATAAGAGGGTTTGTGGGTGGCCATTTGTGTTTTTGATAGCAATTCTGACAACTGTAGAATGGAATTTCAGAGTCATTTTGATTTGTATTTCCCTCATGTTTAAGGATATTGAACATTCTTTTTAAGCGTTTTTGTCATTTGAGATTTTGTCAAGATTTCTCTGTTTTGATTTGTACCCTATTTTTAACAGGATTTTTTTTTATGTCTAGTGTCTCAATATATATATATATATTGGAGACCAATCTTCTGTCAAATGTGGGGTTGATGAAAATCTTTTCCCATCTTTGTAGGCTGCTGTTTTGTCTTATTGACTGACAGTGTCATTTGCCTAGCACAAGCTTTTCAGTTTCATGAGTCACCTTGTTGCCTTTAATGGAGCATCAGTATCTCCCCCATCAGAACAAAATTTTGGAAATGTCAGAGGAGATGAGTTGGAAAGAATGTAAAAGCAGAAGAGCTGGAGAGTGGGGAGGCATACTGTAAAATGCTGTCTATGGACCCTGTCTCATGGATCCTGAATAGTGCCCCAATGTACTCACTGCAGCTGTGGTTATCTTCATGAGGTCACTTACTTTTTTATCCTGTTTTATCAAAATACTGAACAAAAGCAACCTGAGAAAGGAAGGCTTTAATTTTGCTCATGGTCTGAAAAGGAATACAGTCCATTATCTCAGCAAGAGCACAAGTTAGCAGCAGTTGGTCATGCTGCATTTACAATCAGGCAGTACTATATACTCTGATTGTATATGGACCCTCAAATCTTTATCAGGGAAAAAAAAGAAAATAAACCCATCCCTCAGATCCACTATTTAACTCATAAACTTAATATGAAGCATTCAATGTGCCCGCACAATGATGTTTCAGACTGATTGAAACTGTTTTAAATACTGGCATTTTTATATTATAAGCGAGTTGTAATGTAAAGTTAATTTGCAAGCTGCAGAATATAAAGGTCAGAAAAGACCTTAGAGGCCATCAACTTCCCTCTCCAATATTTGTATAAACCCTTCCGGAATGTCCTTATTCTTGACAGATGGTTTTGAATTCTTTGGCTAAAAATGTCAAATGATCACCAGCTTGGTATTTACAAGCAACCCATTCTGCTTTTGGACAGTTGGAAGCATTATTACATTCTTTCCCATCAAACTTCTTCCCAATACCTTACTCTTCTTGTTCCAATCATTTATTAAATGCCCAATATATAAGTGGTACAAAAAGTATATTTAATAGAATAGACATATATGATTATGTAATGATTCAAACATGTGATTATGGATTGAGATATTTAAAAATATATAAAAAAATGAGAAGTGAGGCATGATTGTAGATATGTTATAAAATTTGATGTTCTGCTCAGTTCATAGAAAACAAGCTTTAACATAAGTATCAACTGAGAAAAGAAGTCAGTGTGGCATATCTACACATTAGAGTACTACTACTCAGTGGCAAAAAAAGCAATTATATCTTGAATTTTGCATGCAAATGGATTGAAATAGAAAACACTATCCTGAGTGAGATAACCCAGACCCAAAAATAGGAATATGGTATGTACTCACTCTTTGGTGGATTCTAGCCATAAACAAAGGAAAGTGAGCCTATAGTTCGTGATCCTAGAGAAGCTAAATAATTAGGTGAACCCAAAGAAGAACATATATAGCTCCTCCTGGAAATTGGAAGCATACAAGATCGCCAGGAAAAAATTAGGAGCATGGGGGTTGAGTGCGGTGGAGGAAAGGGAGAGGGGGAAAGAAAGGGGAGAAGGGAAAAGTTGGGGAGACTTTGGGGGGGTGGGATGGTTGAGATGGAGGGAAGAAGGATATGGGAGCAGGGAAGGAGATATCTTAATTGAGGGAGCCATTTGGGGGTTGGCAAGAGGCTTGGCTCTAGGGGGGTTCCCAGGAGTCCATGGGTATGACCCCCAGCTAGGACCCTGGGCAGTGGAGAAGAGGGTGCCTGAACTGTCCTTGTCCCATAGTCAGACAGATAACTATCTCGAATATCACCATAGAACCTTCATCTGGCAATGGATGGAGAAAGAGACAGCGACCCACATTGGAGCACTGGACTGAGCTCCCAAGGTCCAGTTAAGAAGCTGAATGAGGGAGAAGATGAGCAAAGAAGTCAGGACCACGAGGGGTTGGTCCACCCACTGAGACAGTGTGCCTGAGCTAATGGGAGCTCACCAAATTCAGCTGGATTGGGACTGAAGGAGCATGAAATCAAACTGGACCCTTTGAATGTGGCTGACAATTGGGGAAGACTGAGAAGCCAATGATAATGGCACTGGGATTTGCCTCTACTGCACGTACTGGCTTTTGGGGATCCTATTCTATTTGGATGCACACCTTCCTAAGCCTGGATGAACGGGGGAGGGCCTTGGACTTCCCACAGGGCAGGGTACCCTGCCCTCTCTTAGGACTGGAGGGGGAGGAAAGGAAGGTCCGTGGGGGAGGGAAGGAGGGTGTGTGGGGGAGCGGGAAAAAAAGTGGGAGGAGGGAAGGAAGTGAAAATTTTGATTGGTATTATTTATAAAGTAATAAAAAATGAAATAAAATGAGAACATTATAAAAAGAAGTCAATAATGGGTAAAGAACCAGAAATAAGTGATGCCCAGAGGAAAGAAGGAAAAAGACCTGAGGATTCTGCTTGAGGAAAATGGAATGCACAGGTTGTGAGAAGATAGTTAATGGCCTTCAAAATGATGAAAGAGGGGGAAAATGTAACAGAAAAGAATTGCATAAGAAGGAAATTGTAAAGGGAAAAGCGGGAAGGTGGAAAGCGTCCAGGACATGCTAGACCTTCTGGGCATGCTTTTTTTTATTTTCTCAGATGACACACAGTCTGTTGGCAAACTCCTACACTGTAATTTGAGAGCCCTTAACACTCCAAACTCAACAGCAGAAGTATCTACAATTCCATCAATTTCTCACACCATGCCATTTGGATTTCTCAGTTGTGGTCAAAGCAAGTTATAACTAAGGTTTTTTAAGATGCATCACCTGAAATTCATAAAGAAGAGGGTAGAAGCAGGCATCCTAGACCCTCTACTCCACCCAGACCCTGGCATCAAGAAAAGAGAATCTCTCAAAAAATTAAGAGGAGAGCAGTAGATTCCCCCCCCCCAAAAAAAATTTTTTTAAAAAGTGTTAGGATTAGTACTTTAAAACTGACATCCCATTACTGCTAAACATGAGCAGCTAAATGGAATTCTTTGAAATCACATGTATCAAAAACTATAGTGAAGGGACATTGACTTGTAAAACTCACTAATAAAGGCAAGTGTATACAGAAATATGTGATACTCTAATTATGCAGTCATTGCATAGCAATCGCTTTTCCTTTTAGCATACAAGATGAAAGGTAAACATAAAAATAATAGTGAATACATTATATTGAAGATTTGATTTGTTCTATAATAAAACTAGGTATACAGGGAAATAGAAGAGTTTTGCATAATATTGAAATTCAATTGTTAATGCAAATACATTTCTATAATAAGCCCAGTTTCATGAGTAAATTCTACCAAACCATGTTATGATTATACTCATTCTTCCAAACAATTGAAAATCAATTATTTTCAAAGTCATTTTATGAAGCAAGAATTGCTTTTAGATGAATGACAAGCAAAAGAACATTTATTTTTAACTATAGTCTATTTTAGGGGGAGATATATCCTGTTTGCATGATTTATAGTAGTTAGTACCATTTATCTTTCCATAGGCCAATGAAATTACTGTCAAAATGTGACTGGCATTTTTGTGTTTGTGGTGATATGAAAAATCAAAAATTATACAAAAAGGAAAGATTTTGATTTAACGATGTAACTTTGAGAAAACTAAAGACATTTTCTAATTTCAAATTATAATACATAAAGTAATTATACAGTATACTGTATGTATAAATATAGACTAATATATTAAAATTGGAAGCTTGAAATGATTTTATATGTGGTCAATTGAGCTTAAAACAAGGAAACTAAGACTACCCATGGGGAAGTGGTAGTCTGCAACAGGTGGTATTGAGAAAAATTGGCATGCACTTTTTAAAGAAAGAAACTTACCCTTTACCTTGTATATGTTTAGGTAATATATATCATTGTATATATGTATCTATGGACACACAAAACACAAAAGGATGTACTGAAATTTGGTACAACTAATAGGAGCTAATTAGTCAAAACTTAGTTGTCTGCAGCTTGGAGAAGCTGAGGCCCCAGGAGATGCCTCGTCTGAGAAGCAGATGCCTGAGCAGTTCCAGTCTAGTGTGTAAGCAGGAAAATTGCTGCAGTTCTGCTGGTTTCAGTCCACACTGAAAGGCCAAATAGGTAAGATAATGAGAATGAGGACAGTTTGACAACAAACTGTAGGGGGTGGGGGAGCTGAGCCAGATATGCAAGACATTTTTTTTTTTTTTTTTTTTTTTGTAACTAGGTCCCTTTTTAGAAGACACTGCCTGGGCTGGTGTTGGCTCTTTTTGCTCAACTAATCCTCTCAAGAAATGCCCATAAGAAATCCTTCCAGAGGCCCATGTCGTGACCCATTGCAATCTAGTGAAGTTGATAATAAACATTAATTATCAAAGATAATCTCTAAAATATAAAATAAAATAAAAACTTCACAGGATCCAGAAAAGTAATTTTGTGTATATATTTAAATGAAATGAAAATTTCAAACAGATATGTGCACTCCCCACATTTGGTGTAGAATCATTCAAGTCTGACAGGATGAGCAAACAACTAATGTCCATTGATGCACAAACAAAGAAAATGTGAAAAATTAGTAATGAGATACTTTTTTTCTTTAAAACAGGAGAAATTAAATATTTTACAGTAAATGCTTTAAACAAGATAAAATAAAATTAGTCACATAAAATTAATTTGCCATGGCTTTCCTTACCCAAAGCTTTTAAAGTAGTCAGATTCACAAAAATGCCGGAAGTCAAATGGTGACCGTCAGGGGCTAAGATCGAAATACATACAATGATTAATTTGACAATATACCACTTACCCATTTTATTTGAAGGTGTAGTAATGCATACCCAAGTTCAGTGGCTTGAAATAACAGTAATTTATTATTGGTCACATGCCTGATTGGCTGATTGATTGAGACAGGGTTCATCAGGGCTATTCTGCTTCATGTATTTTTAATGCTCCTTGGACTAGTGTACTTGCCTTAATGCATTCTTTTCATGGTATGAGTTGAAATACAGAAACAAACACTCTACAAGCACAGTTCCGGCTCTGTTTTCTGTCTACCTTTCAATATTTCACTGGCCAAATAAATAATAGTGTCAACCCTATTGTCAAGAAGCAGGAAAAAAAACTGTACAATTATTGTCACACAAAACTGCTAAATGAATATAGTTTTAAATATATAAAAATAAATAGTTCAGTAACTATTTTATTACTGTAAGATAGACTCTGAAGGGTACTTGAAATAATTATATTCTGTTGAACAAGTAGTTTTATAGGATTTAATGAGGTCATGTCACCTACCTTCAACAACTGTTTATACAGAGTGTTATTGACAAGTAAAGGGATACAGGTAAATTTCATATTTACTATCCGTATTGAGAGGTAAAATGATGCAAAATTTTAACGTAAGTACACATAGGTACACCCATTTTTCCCAGAAAGTGGAAGATTAAAAATAAAGAGAAGGCCATAAAGTGACTTTGATAGTTGGCTGCATGACTATTGGATTTTCTTTTTACTTTTGCTATCAAATACAGTCATTCCGCTGTTAGTTGCATCTATTTTTTTTCTTAAGGCTTTCTTTTTTTATTTTCTCCAAGATTATTCACTGTTTTTATTGTCACTATTTGCTCAGGTTTCTTTTGGTTTGTCTGTTTGTTCTTTTATTTTAGTTGATATTTAACTTTTACAGTAAAGTCGGTGTGTGATCAAGTATAGAAAATCAAAATAGTTAGAGTAGCAAAATCCAGAATTTTGCAGCTCAAATATGCTCATTTTAACATTATTCATTTATTCTTATATTTTATCTTCTATATTCAGAATACATGTGATTAAAATAAGTTGTGAAATTTAATTCATCATTTCACTTTTTACAATATATGCATATATATATATTAGATATATATTGAACCTGAAATTATTCCTTTCCTCTACAGCTTGTTCAAAGACTTTCAATAGCTCCTTTCTGAAAGCCATTTCATACAGACTTTCTTTCCCTATTGCTTTCCTAGACTGAAATAGGATAGGCTTTTTGTGCATGCATAGTTTGCAGACTTTCAAAGAGGCAGGGATTCATAAGAAAACAAAATCGTTATACACAATTACATACAAACTAAATGCAAAAATCTATGCAAAAAAAAAAAAAAACATTTCAACTGTTACTAGAGCTTTTGTTCCTCTCTTGGATCCACTTAAGGCAATGTCTTTACAAAGAGTCTTTTTCAAAGGTAAAATCACAGCTGATGATCCTAAATTCTGCCATCGCAAAGTACACTGGAGATAATAAACATTTCCTGTTATTAGTATTGCTTTAGTTGGTTTAAGAAGACACTTAATCTATCTAGCTTTGGCTTCTCCCTTTCTGTGTAATATAGGAGGTAGGCATCATGTCTGCTCTAAGCTTTCAGGTTGAATTTGAGTGTACTCAAATTTTGAAGCAGGGTGTAGACTTAAAAAAGAGGAGCAACATTAAAAAGGCATGACATATTCCTTTACAGAAGGTATCTACTTTGACCTTGTAGCTGATAACATTTCCTCATGTGACACTGAAGCAGACTTCAGACTTCCCTTTATGGCATGCTGAATTTGCAGTATACTGTCTTCCTAAATGGTTTAATTAGGTGTCATCATTTATTTGTACAAGGCTAATTCAACACTATTTTAAACTGCACTCTAATTGTTTTATTCATGTGAGTTTTATTTGACCGTGATATTTTAAAGTAAAATCACATAGCTCTAGTGCACACTTTTAAAAGTGACAAAAAAGCACAGAATGAAAAGGAACGCCTGACACTTCTTTGTCAAGTCAACAAATTAGCCTCCTCACAGACAACAGCTCTCAAATTTTCAAGCAATTTATTCGAGATTTCAAATAACCTTCTTAGACTTTTTTTCTGTTGTTTTGTTTGTTTGGGTCTTAAGTTTATATATAT
>NW_026067988.1:4392948-4467652 GCF_014885135.2 Alexandromys fortis
TTATTACATTTATTCATTCTTATATTCATATACATAATTTACTATTTTCCCTTAATTTATAGAATTTATAAACAATCTTTTGAATGTTTGACATTCTCAGTTTGATAGCACTACAAAGATTGCTAAATAATATTCACATTTGAAGTGAAGTCGCTGTCCATGATGGTTCAATTCTCAAAGCTATTTTTCCTTTTATTATTTACTTGTTTTACTTCTTTGGCTGATGTTCATAATGACAGTCACGATGAAGCATGCCTTTCTTTTGCTTTATTGCAATACTTGCTGTTAAACTCAGATCCTTATGAATTCTAGGCAAGTGCTGGAATCCTGAGCTATGGCTGTAGCCCAAGAATGTTTTTCTTTATCTAAGTCCTCTGTAATGTCACTTCTTTGCTATCAGTTTTCTTGGAAGACTGGCTCAGTTTCCCTGACTCATGAATCTGGCCTGGACTTTGAGTTTACTTTTTCTTTCTTCTTCTTTTTTCTTTTTTTCTTTTGTTCAGATGGATGAGAAATGAAAGAAATGACATTCTTTTACTTCCTAGGAGAGACTGTCAAAGTAATTATAGTTTTTGCTTTGATCCTCTGAGAACCATGAGTCAATGTGACATGAATAAGGCCAAATGAAAGATCACAGGGACAGAAAGGCCCTTGAATCCCCAAGGCCCCTATCCTTAGAAGACCTTCCATACAGAATCAGAAACAGTGAGGCCGTGGAAGATCAACAGGAAAGCTGTAATGCAAATAATTCTGTTAATTCATGCAAATGGTGCATCACACAGGAACAACTGAATGGTTGTGCATAGACAGAAGCAGTGTGACCTTATAACAGCACTCAGGGGAGAAAGTCAAGAGCAGAGTGAGATGAACAATCCAGTTTTCCTTAATAAATATGGAATATACCATAATACCCATTTGAATACTTAATATTCTAACACATAATATATAATATAATGTTATCTGATTTCCTATACTAGGATAGGAAAGGGATACAAAAGAAAGATAAAAGGAAATTTACGTAATAGAAGTTTCTTCTGATAACAGCCTAAAATTGATGGCCATTGGTGATAATAGTCCTAAAATGATGGAGAACACACCTTTCTGCTCAGGAATCATTTCCACTTTCCAAAACCCCAAAGGCCAGGTAACAAGGTGATTCAGAGTTGTTAATTAAGACTATCTTTAAATGTGGCAGGTGTGGCTACTATCTCAACGTCCCTTGGATGACATGAATGTGGAAAGCAGTCACAATTGATCGCCACTTGCTGGAAATGAGGTTTTTAAAAGTACAAGAGAACAGTAAAAATGAAGCAATTTTTAATACACAGTGCTTCAGGAAAGAACACCAGCACAGGGAAAATGCAAAAAGAGCTGATGCACTGATTTGATATGAGACAATGGTCTCAATTTCCTCAATTTCTCAGTCCTATTTCTTTAGGACACAGAGCCTTATATCTAGTGAGTAATTTGTGTCAGGGCTTCACATTGTCTGCTTAGTGGCTCAGTCACATAGCAAGCAACCTATAACTCCTCATATCTCAGAATTCTGAGAGCAGCCCCAACACCTGCCCACACTAGGGACAGCAGTGGTCACACCGTCTGTTTCTATGTAACTGGGATGCTCTTTAAGCATAACTCATATTGAAAACTGGGCCATAGTAATGTATCTCTTAAACCGTTGATCTGACACTGAGGTGTTATTTTCTAAACTATAATTAATTAATTAGCACCTTCATCATTTCATTCATCCACTCACTTTACTTAATTTAATCAGATATTGCCAAATTTGTTCTTGTCCCTACTTGTTCAAACAGTTATGCCATTTCTTTAAATCCAGGTATTAACTTATGCACTGAACTGACTTTTTATGAATTATATCCTAGTATCTCTTTAAGGAAGACAGAATAGGGGGTAAATTTTATGAAATTTTTCATACTTAGTTTCACTGAAAAAAATGCATGTATTTAAAACAATCTGTGCCATCTTGCCATCTTGGCTCTCATTTGTGTGTGTGTGTGTGTGTGTGTAGTTGTTTCATTTTCTTTAAATGATACTGAATTTTATTTAATTTTCCTCCCTTATCTCTATTCCCAGAAGAAGTTCTCAGATTTCAGAAACTACTTTAAGGTATACCATTTAGATTATTATTTCAGAGTTCTCACTACAGTGCTACTTAGTTACTTATTATTAATGATTTCTATTCTAATGTACAATAGAAAATAATATATTCTATGTGGTTGAAATTATTTCAAGATTTTTAGATTATTTGGTATATTTATAACTGTCCCAGAGTGCAATAAGTAGGCCTGCTATAAAGGAAGCAAAGCAGACACCACTTATGGGCACAAGAGAAAGAAACTGGCTAGATAAAGTAAGAGTCCAAAAGCAACAGTTCTGAGAATGTCCTTCTAATGACAAGGAAGAGAGTTCTTTGTGACTATGTGCACTTGTCTAGAGCTATATGTAATGATGTGACTGAAAAGGAGAAAGGACCGTGGGACACCTTGTGCTTGGGCCAACTGTTCTGGTCAGTTCATCTTCTGTCACTGTTGACTCTACTTTCTGAATTAAGTCTTTTTTAAAAAAGTCCTAAGGCTAACACCTAGATGGTACCCTACTTCCTGGGAACAAAAAACCTTTGCCTTTTTTCCCACTATTTTTTTTTTCAGTGTACAAAAGATTAAGTCTACAGCAGTAATTTGAGTGTATTTATGTACATTACTATTTCGACAATACAAATAATTCACAAATTTTATCTAGGCCAAAGAATATAACAGTTTTCATAAAAATCATTTGAACATAGTGATACTATCATCACTGTTTTATGATTAGAATTGACTGTGGGAATTTAACAAGTTATTAAAAAACACACAGTAATTGCAGGAAATGTTGCATCGGAACTAAGAGAAGCTGATAAGTTCTTACTTGAAATATAACAGATGAAAGCAACTAGATGTTTTTGTCCAGGATACAACAAAAATATCTGTAACTATTTGCTTATTTAATTTTTTCTATAATGGAAATGAAATTTAATTCCAAGAAATGTGAAAATGGCTGCCTTGAGAAGTTTGTCTTTGTCCTGTGACATTGAATGTGTGATTTATTTTCCACATCCATAGGCTTCATTAGCATCTCTGCACAATACTTCTTCAAGATGAGTGACACCACATATTTCCCATTATGTAAATATGCATAGTTTTTTTGTTCCATGTAAATACCAGTATAATAATTTAGTGACTGAAATATCAGCATGTTATATATATTTCCTTAGAATAGATCCACAGATGTGAAATAAAATTTTCAATAGACTATCATTATTATAATTTATTTTTTATTGTTTTTATTGAACTAAATTTATTCTCCTCTCCCCTCCCACCTTCCCCCTTCCCTTCTACCCTCTACCATGATGTCCATGCTCTTGATTTACTCAGAATATCTTGTCTCTTTCTCCTTTCTATGTAGATACATATATATTTTTCTTAGGGTCCTGTTTGTTGTCTAGGTTGTCTAGGGTTGTAGACTGTAGGCTAGTTTTTTCATTGTTTTATGTCTTCAAGTCACTTATGAGTGAGTACATATTATGTGGAAACCAAAATTGTGAGCCTATTTTCACATTGACCAAAGTTCAGAGAGTTGGAATTTACTTCTAGTTCCTTTAAAGTTCTACCTAGAAAAAAAGGTCCCACCTAGATTTAGATCAGAGAGTTCTTGTCTCTCAAGGTTATTGTCAATAAGCAAGACTAATAGCCAGATCTTGTATTTCAAGAGAAGTAAAGTGTTTCTACCTCAAACAAATTCTAAGGATCCAACTAAGGCTTCAGTTCCCTTATGGAGATAACTTTGGATTCCACCCAGGGAGTAGTTTGCCTGCAGAATGTTTTGGTCCAGGGTGTGAGTGTGACTTGCTTTGTTCCAGGAACAGAATGTTTAACTATGTATGTAGCCAGCAGCATTCAATTGGTATGTTCATTTTCAATTATCATGTTAATGCATTTTTGGGGGGTCTTGCTCCTACCTTTTGGGGTCTGGGGAACTTAAAGCAATTGGAAATTAAATGTGGGCAAATTTTAATACTCACTGCTATCCTATATGTTTCTCTGTTTTATTATTTTCATTTGCATCTTCATACTCTTTACTATATTTCTAAATCCCCACACCTCTACCCTGAGAAGAGGTATTTTTGTTGAGGATTGTCCCTGACAATATTATATTTGTCTTTCTGGTTCTGGGTTAATATAAGCTTACTATTTTTCCAAATATTCATCATGTTTTTATTTTTTTCTTTTGTTTAATGATAGAATTTATTCATATCACACATTGTTATATCTAATTAACAGTACTTCTGCATCTTCTCATCTAAATGTTGGCATTATATGTGTATGGGTAGCTTGACTATATTATCTTATTGTTCTTGTTTTTCCTTACTTTTAGTCCTTTAAGAGTTCTATTTAAGGTCATTTTTCTTTACACTGAAATTTGTCTACTTCGTACATACTTAACTGTTAGGTTTTCCTATTTTAAAATGTAGCTTTGTTTTTGAAATAAGAGTCTAGGTTTTAAATAAAATATTGATTTCACTGTCTTCTCTATTTCACATTGACACTCATTTTCTGGAGTCTGATCATGTCATCAATAATTTTAATTATTGACTTTTTCATTTCTAGAATTTCTATTTTATTATTTTACATATTTTTACATTACATTTTGCGGATTCATGGTTTGTGCAAATACTTTCAGTTTTGTTTCTCTTCAGTCTTCAACTTAAGTTTGATTTCAAGATCACATGGCTTTGACTTGGACATCACTGTTTCAAAATCTTAGAAAGCTTTCTCGGTGAGAAATTTCATTAATTTTAGTCAGAAGCCTACAAATACTAAAAAACAATTTTTTTCTGCTTTTTTTTCTCCTATGTGACAGTCAGTCCTTTACTCAAATGATAAACCTAAATCACAACTAAGGATAAAATCAGGTCATTCTAGGTTATTTGTATCAGAAAATTGTAGCTCAGCCAAATTTAAACTTAATTTGGGAAGGTTTGAAGATTACATTGTGAAGTTTCTGGGACAATTTCTTACCTGTTTTTCACTTGAAGTTTCCCAAAACACAATTAAGTTTTTCAGCTATTGTACAAATAGGTCAACAGAAAAACAAAACAAAATAAACAAACAAAAGTAAAACAGCTTCTCAGTATTGATTTCAAATATCTAAATCATTTTCTTTATTATAACTTAGACAGAATAATACACAGTAATTTGTTAGTATTTCTGCATAGGTTTTAGAAATAATAATAATTAAACTTATAGAATTTTGTGTAAAGAAAAATGGAGTAATGAAACACGTTGGTTTCATGTGATTATTACTTTTGAAACCCTAGCCTGGTGAAATAATATAGGCCCTCACCTATTAAAATAAAATGAGTCTATGACAATTGTAAAAAACAGAGACACTAAGTCATTCTGCACATACAAGTAAATAATGGAGACCTCTATTATGCTCATTTAATTACACATAAAGTTGCTATTGTTAAAATATATTAATATCCACAAAGATATTGTTCGTTGATTAAAATAACTAATTGTCCTAATGAAAATTCCAACCCAGAGGATAAAGGCCCACAAACTTAACCATTTTATGAACTACAGTTCTAATGTATCCATGAAATTGGATTTGCTCTCCATTTGGACTGTATCTTAAGGTTCATATGCTGAAAAGTACACATGCATCTCAGTCTTGTTGCTAGCTATTTGAAGCTCATAATATGCAGTTTAACTTTGTCTTTTAAAATGTTGGCCTATTATGTAGGCAAATTTTGAGTATGTAAAACAAGTCAGATAGTAACTTATTGAGGAAGTGCTGGCTGCTGGTGGAAACTATGTTTTTATTATTCAAACAGAGTTCTGTGTGATGCATCTGAATGTTCTGAATTATGCAGGAACTCGAATTTTCATATTCTAGAAAACCATGATAGAAGTTAAAATTATGATCCCTGTCATTTTTAAACTGCTACACAAAGAGAATTTATCCTCCTTAAATCAAGAAGTGTTGTGTGTTAATGACTTACAAATAATAACTTATAAATGTAACAGGAGAGATTATTTTATAGGTATGTTAGAAAATTATTATTGATTTTTCAGTTTTAATGCTTTATTTGGTTATACAATAAATTTATTCAGGTCTAATCTTTAAAATTTTATCCTCCACTATTACATATCCATAAGACATTTTCATGTTATAAAATCATATGTTTCATTATTTCATGTCTTAATACAAGTCTAGCTTTATCTAAGCCATAATTTTTTTGGCATAAGAGCCAGTTATTCTGTTATATGGTAGCCAAAAGCATTGTGTGGAACCTGTCTTTATAATATAGAAACATTAATTTCAATACATTGCTCTATGTTTGATATGTTTATATATTCTTACTATGAATGATAGTAATTTTCACCTCTCAATCCTCCTATTGAAACCATTCTTTTCAATTAGCTCTTCTTCTTCTTTCATATCTTCAGTTTTGTGTGTGTGTGTGTGTGTGTGTGTGTGTGTGTGTGTGTGTGTGATGCACTGTGTTTGAGATACTTGCTTGAGAGTGGATGGGAAGAAGTTCATGGAGCAAGAGCAGTTTATGTATAGCTGCACCACTGAAGAAAGCTTACTTCTCCCCAGCCAGACTTAATTTTCTGCAGTACTTTTTTGGGAGGTGTAGAGCCTCATGTGTCCCTGCCCCATCTTTGATGACATGTTCATGGGCTCATTAATTTGCAAGACTTGTGGATTTAACCAAAGCTACTGTGAGGCCATGATTGAAACTTTATTGACTAAAAGAGTAACTATTGCCATATAAATTATATAAAAGGCACCACTGTCAGCTACAATTCATATTATGAGTATACAACATGAGAACTAGAATCATTTATTATTGGATTACTTATTCTTTTGATGAACAATTTCTTGAGTTCTTTGTATGTTTTGTAGATCAGCCCTCTGTCTGATGTGGGTTGGTGAAGATCTTTTCCCATTCTGTAGGCTGCATTTACATTTTCATGAAAATGTAAAAGCATTTTGATTTGTTCATTTTTATTTTGAAATTATATATATTTTAAACATTTTTGTTATCAATATTTGACTAAAAACATTGAGGTTACATGCATCTTATGTAAACAATGAAATAAACTTGTAGAAAATTTATATCACTTCTCACTCCTTAAAAAACACTATCTATAGGCATAAATGTGGGTACATCTACATAAATACATTTAGAGTGTGTGGAGGGGTGCCGGGCATGTGTGTGTGCATGTATGAGTGTAAGCATGTATGCATGTGTCTGTGCAGGCATAATGTTCATAATGTACATATGAGAGTGACATAAAATTTTCCTGTCTTCTGTTTTTAATGACCTACAAAAATACCAACATGGGATATGGCTATTTTATCCTCTAGCTAAGTAATTTATTTTAAATAAAACATTTGATCATTAGGCCTTCCTCATCATCTTCAACACTCTTCTCTGATGTGGAAAGTCCTTCAGTATATGTGTTGCTTTTATTGGTTAATGAATAAAGCTGTTTTGGCCAGTGGCTTAGCAGAATAGAACAAGGAGAGAATTCCAAACAGATAGAGGAGGATAGAAGACAGAGTCAGGGAGATGCCATATAGCCACAGGGAGGAGAAAGATAACCACACATCAGCAACAGTAAACCATGAGACTCGTAGTAAAATATAAAATAATAAAATGGGTTGAATCAAAATGTATTAGCTAGCTTGAAATACGCTTAAGTCATTGGCCAAACAGTATTATAATTATTACAGTTTCTGTGAGATTATTTTGGGACTGGGTGACCGAGAAATGAAACAGCAGCCTCCACCAACACTTCTCCATAAATGTCTCTGTCTTAAATGTCATATAGTACCATGAAAGTGCCAAACATTTAGAAAATGCATCTACATTTGTTACCTCTATTAGAATATCTCTCTTTTATTATTTAGCCTATTGCAATCTAGGTCCTATTCATTCAACTCCTCATAGTTGAATTGAACAAGTCATATATTAAGAGACAGTAAATGCTATGCTATTTTTTGTTTGACTTCCTATTACAAACGATTTACCATAAAAGATTTTATGTGTAGCATTCCTAGTAAACAAAATTATATAAACATTTACATTTTTATGATCAAAAAACTGGTATTGTAATATTATTGATATCGAATAATGGACGAGTTTGTCCATTTTTGCTAAGTTCAACAAACTAGACAGTTTATTGATAACAATTATATTTGTCTTCTAAATCACCATTTCAGACTGAGGTAGAGGTAAGAGCCAGTGACTGGCTGTTTTGCCTTTCTAATCTTGAGGTTGAACCTCAATATCTGTCTCTGGGTTTTTATTATTTGTGCTACACTATTTTGTTTCTATTCTGGCACTGAGTATTCTCAAGAATGTGTGCTATCATCAAACATAGCAGCTGAGGCATATGCCTTATATATGGCTTTCTTCTCCATGGTTAACCTGGATACCACTGTACCTCATAGAATCTTATCCTTGTCTATTCAATCTCTCAAAAATGCTTTGCTTTACCTCTTTGCCAATGTTGTTATTTCCTCTTTCAGTCTCCTATACTCAAAGTTTTTTAATGTTAGAGTGCTCTTGTTTGTTCTTGTCCTTAAATCCCACAGTGCTAATTAGAGTTTTTTCTCAAGTTGACACAAACATTTTGTGCTTCTCACAAGGCATGGTGTTATACCATTTGTTGTCTCTCTGTTTCTAGTAAAGACATATGAATATTAATAAGTTCACAGTCTATTCTGATTTCTTAAATACAGATTTACTTAATGATTTATTTTTGTTAGCAATGTTTTGGCTTACAAACTCAGTTTATAAATAAAACTTAGAAAGTTGTTGCTAAGAACAAACTTGGGAAAAATATACATATGTCCCACAAAAGCTTGTCATTGCTTTTATCATATAAAATTAAATGCAACAAAAGGTGACACTAAAAAATAAACACAGAACAAAAATTATGGCAATTTACTCCTCAGTTTAAGTACTAGGTTAAAAACTTTAACAGTTTTCCTTCTTTTTAGATGAGACAGAAGGTCTTTATACCTAGGTTTTGTTTTCACAGTTTCCTTCTTCAAATAAAGAAATTAAAAAACAGAGCAAAGATTGTTGAGGGAGAGGAATAATTGATTATTATAATACCAGAAATGAGCACTTTCAACAATTTTTTTCATTACTTGCTTATTCAAAATTGACATCATGAAGCTTCCTAATTTGGGCTAACTGAACAAGTAGAAACCACAACAATGAAGTCCAAAATTCAGTATTGCTAATCACCAGCAAAGTTGTGTGATAAAAAAGCATGACGAAAGCAATATTGGTGGGAAGGATTTATTTCACCTGGTCAGAGTTAGGATAGGAATTCAAGGCAGAAGCTTGAAGGCAGGAACTGAGGCATAGGACATGAAGGAGTGTTGCTTACTGGCTTGTTTTCCATGACTTGCTTAGCCTGCTTTCTTCCACATCCAAAACCAACTGCCCAGGGGCAGCATTGTCTGCAAAGAGCTTGACCTACCCATATCAAATATTAGTGAGTAAAATGCACTACATACTCGCTTATAGGCGCATCTTATTTAGACATCTCCAAATGATTGCGACTTATGTAAAGTTGATATAAAACTAACAAGACCAGGAGGTGGTAGCACACGCCTTTAATCCCAGCACTTAGGAAGCAGAAGCCGACTGATCTCTGTGAGTTCAAGGTCAACCTAGTCTACAAGAGCTAGTTACAGAACAAGCTCCAAAGTTAAATAGATAAATAAATAAACAAATAAATAAACATCACAAAATAAAGCATTCCAACTTATTAAATCATCAGTCTTTAAAACCAAATCCTATAAAAGTCTGTTCTAGGCTGCCCAGACTCCCAAAATAATTACAGAGAAATCTGTATTAAGTGCAATATTGATTGACCATTAGCTTAAGCATATTTCTGGCTTACTCTTATATCTTGAATTAACCAATTTCTATTAATCTGAGTATTTCCTCGTGGCTCTGGCTTACTAACAAGGTTCAGTTGGGCTCCAGCAAAGGTGTCTGTCTCCTGATGTGGCTACATGGCTTATTCTTGACTCTGCCTTCTTTCTCCCAGAAATCAGTCTAGTTTTTTTGCATAGCTCTATTCTGCCCTATCACAGGCCAAAGGATCTTCTTTATTCATTAACCAATAAAAGCAACACATATACAGAAAAACTTCCCACACAGCACCCCCATACACACATCTTAAAAATATATATGGACAATAGAAGACCTGGGGCATAGAAAAAAATAAATCAAAGCCAAACAAAAAGTCAATAGTGTAAAAACTATAATACTTGACATCTAGAATTCATTCAGGATCCTCGAGGCTCCAAAAGACCTAACCAGTTAGTTTCACTTCTCCATTTCTACCATCTGAAGTGTACACAGCTTATCTCCTCGTCTCATCTGTATCGATTCCATAGTTTCTGCTATTTTTAGTGGTTATCCCATGATCTGGCATCTCCAAAAAGGTAGGTTCTTCAATGCAAATGTATCTTCACCATAGCTTCTCATAGGCTCTCTTCAGGGATTCTAACCCTGCTACATGTTCCCAGGCCTGGACTTATTCCTATGAAATGTTCAGCCTTGAAACTTTTACCGATAATGAAGGTAAACCTTCACCAATTGCTTCTCCTGCCCTTTCATGGTGACAAGCTTCATCTACCATCCATAAGCCCTTCATGATTTCAAAACCACTACAATATGGGAAACTCTTATTAATTACTAAGTTTGGTTGTCTGATTTTAGCCACCTTTGGACCAAACTTTGCTTGCTTACCTTGAGGAAGTGCTTCCCAGAACATTTTGCCCCAACATTATTTATTTTTTCTTAATCACAGCTGATTTTAAGCCTCACCAGATCAATTATCCCAGAAAAAGTAACATTTCTCTTCTGTGATATTGGTCTTTTATTAATCGCAGACAGTTCTCCAGCCCTGGCTAACCAGACACCACGAAACTTTTATATAAAATAACACTAACAGCCTTTTTAGAGTATTAAAGGGACTCTCAAAGTTTCTCTCTGAAACTTCATGAGGCATGCCTCTACCACCTGCATGCTCTCAGCATTATCTTCTAAGTTCATTATACTCTGAGCTTTCAGTGCTTTTTATAGCCCCAAATCACCAAAATATTCCCCAAGTCTCTCGAAAATTATATGTCACAACAATAATCCATGATTCTACTAAGATTTTTGTCTTTGTCAGGGTTTCTATTGCTGCGGTAAAACATCATGACCAAAAGAAACTTGGGAAGAAAAAGTTTGTTTTTCTAGCAGATTGTGGTTTATTGTTGAGGGGGGTAATAGCAGAAATTCAAGACAGGAACCTGAAGGAAGGAACTAAACAGAAGTCATGGAGAAGTGCTTCTTAGTGTTCTGCTACCTGTGATTTACTCAACCTGCTTTTTTATGTGAACTGGGAACACCTGCAGAGGTCTGGCACTGTCCAAAGTTAGCCAAAAATATATATTTAAATTATTAATAAATAAAATGAACAGTCTATATGAGCTAATGGGAATTCACCAACCCCAACCAGACTGGGAAGGACCAAGCATAGATCCAAACTAGTCTATCTGAATGTGGTTGACACTTGCGTATCTGGGGCAGACTGAGGAGCCACTGGCGGTGGCAACAGGATTCATCCTTCTGCTTGTACTGTTTTGGGGAACCTATTGTTTTTGTATGAATACCTTGCTCAGCCTGGATATAGTAGGGATGGCCTTTAACCTTCCCCAAAGCAATGTGCTTTGCCCTGAAGAGTGGATAGGGGTGAGGGTGAGGGAGTATGTGGAGGAAATGGAAAAAGTGAGGGAGTAGGAACTTCAATTGGTATGTATAATTAAAAGAAACAGATGATCTTTCTTAAAAAAATTTAAAAAAGTAGACAAAATAAAACAAAAACAAAAAGAACAAAAAAGAGCAATTAGGACATATCCTTATAATTTCTTTGGCTTGCTTTCATATGATGCAAAAATCTTTTTTAAAAATTTGCCTTGGACAGGATGTTTTCTATGAAATTCTGAGGCGTTCAGCACATTTTCAATCAATAATTGGTCAATGTCTGCATTACTTTGTGCTAGAGGAACTGTCAGACCCGTGTGGGATTCAATGTGTGTTATGTATGTGGGGTGATACTTATTTCTGATTTTATTTTGTAACTGAATAAATAATAAAGTCAATTCTGTATCATCTGGTATTTAAAAAAGAAAAAAAAATGTGCTGGGAAGTTGCAAAAATAGTAATAATTATACAGAAATAAAAAGATAGGAGGAAAGGAAGAATGAGAACTGAAATGATTTTATTATAGGTGCCATTTGTTGAGCTTTACTGTGTTCAGAAATTGTTGCATGCAATTTAAACAAATTTTCTTCTTTAAGTATGCATCAATACATCACAAGATTGTTTCTTACTCATAATCCTGTCTTACAGGACAAATAAGGGGTAATGAATAAGGGAAGAAGCTGAAGGCAGATGCCTTATTTCCTGTCTGGTTTCCCCATGACCGACTTGTGCATCTATTACAAGCTACATAGCTTCCTTAATGTCTCATATTAAAAATAATGATGATAACTGTTCCCCGCTCATATGATTGTTATAAAAGTTACTTTTTAAAATAAGTATGATGCATGTGGTTTGGAAAATAAATGCTGAAAATGTTCAGGTACTTTTATGGAATGGAAATACAGAGTCAAAATTCTAAATAATAAATTTGAGACAGTCTCACTAGTACCTTGAAGCATAAGAACTTGAATCTAGATTGTCTTTTAATCCAGTATCTAGTCTGATAATCAAGATGCCTTACTTTGTCCATCTGTTCTTGCAGTTGACATTGAAATACCATGTGTTTTGCTGGGAGAAAGGGGATACTTCCTGTGTTTCATTTGATATACTATCGTGAAAGTGTGCTTTAATAAGAGAAAATCGAGCCGGGCGGTGGTGGTACACACCTTTAATCCCAGCGCTTGGGAGGCAGAGGCAGGCGGATCTCTGTGAGTTCGAGGCCAGCCTGGTCTACAAGAGCTAGTTCCAGGACAGGAACCAAAAGCTACGGAGAAACCCTGTCTCGAAAATACAAAAGGAATGAGAGCCAAAAATCCATTACGGATTCTATGGGGTAGATCGTAACAGGCTCAGTCATTGTAAATAAACATTTAACTCATTTTAGCGTTTGAGACCTCCAGTTCCTCTTTTACTTTCCATTTCCATCTTCAGAAAGAAAAAAAATGCATTTACATGCCACATGAGTGTGGAAATCTTTACTTGGCTTATCTTCTATTATATGAGTCTTAACATCATTCATTGTCTTTTATTATATGTTGATTATATGCACCAATATTTTAAATGTGCTTAATTTAAGTTTACCACATATTTATTATCTGAAAGACTATATATTAAATATGTAATAGAGAATTATTAATGTCATAAGAAAGCAAGTTAAAACAAATTATCCTAGAAAATTATTGTATCCTCATTAGGAAGGAGAATGATAAAACCTGGGGTTTGAGACTCTTTCTTTCCTTTTCCCAAATATCCTGTTGAGCCTGTTGGACCTATAGTCAAGTGTACTCTGGGTAATAATATCAGAATAGCTGTACTGTGTGATTTAATGTGTGGCAGTAAAACTTTAGAATTTTCAATTTTAAAATAACTATTTCAAAATGGGAAGAATTGCCTGGTAGGGCTACTGTGGGGAATTACACACACACACACACACACACACACCCCACAAACATGCACGTCCACACGTGCGCATGCGCGAGCACACACACACACACACACACACACACACGAGAAGCACAAAGGCATACAGGCTAGCCTTACAAATGCTCGCTACATGCTAATTGTTGCTATTTTCTGATCAATCTATTTAATGCCACTCTCTGAGACTTTTATGAAGTGGGTAACTGACTTTCCCTACATAGCAATGCCCTCTTCCACCTTGTGTTTTCATCAACATTTTCCCAGCTTTATGTTTGTTCTTAGAACAGGCAGTTTTGTGTGTATTAATATAGAAAGAGCAAAGCTATGAACCTCAATTCACCCTTCCACCAACAGATGGCACAATTAGTTACATTCATAAGTGAATGTTAGAATAATCCTGATGAACTACATTTTAACAGACAATGTGCTTGTGAGTATGGGTGTTTTTGTTTTGTAAGAGGCACATTTCCGTGTGTGCGTTGTCTGGAATAGAACAGACAAAGTCCCTCCTTTTAAGCATCTCCTGAGGAGAAAACTCTTTTCTTAAAAAAAAAAAAATGATTGTTAGAAACAATTTTTTCTTGTTTTACATGCCAATCCCAGTTCCCACTCTCTCCCCTCCTCCTACTCCCTCCACCTTCCCCTACCCCACTGCCTATTTACTCCTCAGAGAGGGTAAGCCTTTCCATGTGAACTCAACAAAATCTAGCACATCACTTTGAGGCAGGACCAAGCCCCTCCCCCATATCTAGGCTGAGCAAGGTATCCCTCCAAAGAGAATGGGCTCCAAAATGTCTGTTCAAGCAGTAGGGATCAATCATGGTCCCATTGCCAGTGGCCCCACAGACTGCTCCAGCCATACAACCTTCACACAATCAGTGGACCTACTTTGGTCCTATGTGGGTTCCCCCTCGGTCACTTTGGAGTCAGTGAGCTCAGCCAAGCTTTCAGTGGGTATCCCCATCATGGTCTTGACCTTTTTGTTCATGTTATTGCCCCTCCCTCTCTTTCGCTGGACTTTGGGAGCTCAGCCCAGTGCATCACTGTGGATCTCTGCATCAGTTACTGGATGAAGGTTCTGTGAGGACAATTAAGGAACTCATCAATCTGATTACAGGAAAAGGCCAGTTCAGGCATCCCTTCCACTGTCGTTTAGGGTCTTAGCTGGTGTTACCTTGTAGATTCCTGGGAATTTCCTTAGGGCATAATTCTCACTAGCTCCATAATGGCTCCCTCAGCCAAGGTATCTCTTTCCTTGCTCTCCCTCTCTGTAATTTCTCCATCTTGACCATCCTCTTTTCTCATGATCCCCTCATCTCCTTGCCTTTTTCAGTTCTACTCCTATTCTGCCCTTTTTTCTCCCTCCGGCCCCCTCATGCTCCCAATTTTTTCAGGAGATCTTGTGTCTATTTCCCCTTCCAAGGGGATGCATGAATGCTTCTCTTAGTGTTTTCCTTGTCACCTAGCTTCTCTGGGGTCATGGGCTATAGGCTGGTTATCCTTTACGTTATATCTAATATCCACTTATGAGTTTCTGGCATCGCATAATCACAAGAAAATAGAAGCTACATAGAAGTTGAAGACCTAAAGAGGGGATTTGCAAGGCCTTTGTCTAGAATTAGAAACTAGGATTATATAATAAAAGTGCTCCCCAGAGAGTAAACAGGAGTCCGTTGGGATGAACTACAATTAAAAGCTGAAACAGGAACAAGAATTTTGCAGGAAAGGCAAAATAGAGAAAAGATAAAAAGTTAACAGATTCCATTAAATGTGCTGTCACAGCAGGTGAGTAACTAGATTATGTGTGTGTAAAGCACTCATAAGGAAAACCACAAACACCAAACAACTGGAAACCACTGTAGTTACTAGTTTTCTTCACCTTCTGAAAATTACTATGAATGTCCCATTTAACTGAAAGAAATATATAAATGTCATTCTGGGTAGCTAATATTTTATTTAAATACTAAAATATTATCTTGATGTTTTGACTATGTCATTCAGGAAGTTAACTGTAGGAGTTAATTATTATTATTATTATTATTTATTCATTTATTAAATATTTCTGTCTCCCCGCCACAGCCTCCCATTTCCCTCTTCCTTCCCCAATCAACTCCCCCTCCCTCATCATCTTGAAGAGCAGTGTAGAAGTTTTTTTTTTTTTTATCTCCTTCTGTTTTAGAGTTTCTATTGTTGTGAAGATGCACCATGTAGACTACAACTCTTATTAAAAAAAAAAAAAAAAAACTTTTATTTTGGGGCCGGCCTAAAGGTTCAGAGGTTTTGTCTATTGTTTTCACAATGGGAAGCATGTTGACAAGCTGACAGACATGGTAATGCAAAGACAGCAGAGATCAAAATCTGAATTTATAGGAAGAAAGATACTGGGCCTGGCTTGAGCATCTGAAACCTCAAAGCCCATTTCCAACAAGGCCACACCTACTCTGAGAAGGTCATAGGTCTTAATCATTTCAAATAATGCCTTTTCCTATAATCCTATGCGGCCCATTTTCATTCAAACCACCCCACCTTCTAAAGCATTTGGTAAAAAAGCAAATGAAATATTCACATGTAGTAGATAATGTGTGTGAATACGTTATCTGGAATCAGACTTTATCCAGCAAACCCACAGAGCTCTAGCATACAGGTAGTAGGGCTTTATGAATGGCATATGCTATAAATAAAACACCTTTTATGGTCATTGCTAAATGGATCAACACGCTCTAGCCATTCTTTGAGAGAGTTGAAAATTTTCCTTTCTTCATTCTTCACGAGAGGTATTGGACTAGAGAAATGAGCAAATGAACTTTAATCTTTTCTTTTTATTTAAAAATATGTTCTATACATTTATATTTTGAATTTTAAAGTTTTCTTTAAAGATATGATGCTTTTCTTCCTCTAAACATTTTTATTGAAAATAATTTTTTCATGGTTTTCCACTTCTCCAATTCCTCCCAGATTCTTCCCCACCCTACACTAAATATATTACTCAAGGAATTTTAATCCTTTTTATTTGACAAAAAAAAATCCCATGGAAATACTGCCTGGAACAGTTTCCCTTCTCCTTTTTTTAATTTTCTTTTATAAATCTCTTATTTTGAACATAATTGTTTTTCATATGATTATATTCTGAATAGTTTTATTTTCTCCAAATCTCCAAGATCCTCCTTGCCTTACTCCCACTCACTGAACTCCAAATTTTCTCTCTTTAGAAAAAAAATAAGGAAACAAAGAAACAGACCAGAACAAAATAAAAAGCAAAGCAAAATAAAATAAAATAACAAATGAAAAAAACACAAGAAACATGTTTTACTCACATTTTCGGTTTGTTTACATATGTTCAATTATACAATACCTAAATAATAGTAACATATGTTACTTTAAAATATTTATCTGTTTATTTAACTAATTTAAAATTCTGAAACAAAATAAAATACTTAAAATAAATAAACTAATAAAATTTTGACAGTAGTTGTCAACTACTTTAAGTTAAATATAAAATGCTGTTATTCATAGTAGTGAACAGCCATAAAATATAATCATTGTTACATCTATAGTAAAGTTAATATAATTTTTGTGATTTTTAATATTATCTAGAATTAAAAATTGTTAGGATTGTGTGATACAGAACTATCATCAGTACGATCTTCACTTTTAATCAAGCAAATGTTTAAATGAGATATGATTCAAAACATTTACTGATAATATCATTTCAAGATAGCCCTAATAATTTACAACTTTAGCAATAAATTAAGTTAACATCAAAAGCCGAGAACTCTACCAAAAAAGACACCCCAAGAAGAGGTAGCTCATAATGAAGCCATCCCAACATGAAAATGTTGACAACTTATCGTGGGTATCACCGACCCTACGATACTGCTTTGCTGCTTTTATGCACCACACACACAGATCGGAAATGATTTGCAGTGTCTAGCAGCTCACCTTAGATTTGCACAAATAAGAAGAGATTTTATCAAGCTAGGTTTAGATCCGCTTTAACACAAATTTTCATTAATCTTTTCTACATGAAACACATCAGTTTGTGAGAAAAAAAGAATAAACGTCAGAAGGAAAAAGGAATCTAAGCCTTAAAATGAACTTGAAATTCTTTCCATCCTCCAAATGATTTGTTATGGCCATGACCTAATTTCTATGCTAATTTATAGGGTTTACAACTGCTTTATTCTGCACACAGCCTGTATGTCTCCCTCTTTCAAGACTCCGAGGTATTGACTCCTAGGAGTGAGACACATGCATCGCCAGTAAATTGCATTCAGTAAAACCTTTTCCAGTCAGCAGTTGCTGGTCCATGTTGTGGATTCTTTGTACCCTTCATTTCTTTTCTTCCTCAGTCCCCCCACCTTTCTTCTGATGCTCTCTCTGCTCATTATCACCTCTGCCAGAAGTGAGAAGGGAGAATGTGAAATTCAAATGAGTCGAAAATGGCTTTTAAAATTTATTTTGAGTGTAAGGAGAGAAAGTTGAAAATGTTAGATATAATTAAGCCTGGGCTTTTCTAGTGACTTCACCCAGTTATATTTATCTTTGTTAAGTAATATTAAGCTCTGAAAAGAAAAAGACCATACAATCCTATTACCTTTCTTCCTCGATATATATAAACAAGATATGTAAAACATATTTGCACAACATTTTATGAAGTATAAAAGATACTAATTGGTTAAGAATAATATCCACAAGACTCCTATTTATGAATTGCACAGAATACCAGTACATGGTTTAGAACTGAAATTGTTATTATAATAATTTAGGCTGTCTACATGTTCTTGATATAAGACATATAAATGTACTTTAACTTATTAGATTAAATATTTAGCTTTTCAACAAAGAACAACTATGCTGATTCCCTACTGACCTCATATTTTGATTTCTAAAGTAATAGAAAAAGTAAAGCAGTTTATTTTAGCTTTCTTACTATACTTGTGTGTTAACAAAATGACTAGCTTCTTTTAAAAATTGCATATTTGAAAACTAGTAAATAATTTAAAAGAAAGAAATCAAGGCTTAGTGATATATTTGAAATCAAGATGTGATCATAAAAGTAGAACATAAGTAAGGATACTTTCTTCTTAAGTTATCTTCTAATATTAGAAAATCTTGATATTAAAATCTAGTGAATTTTTTAAAAAAATGAGAAAATTTTGAGAATTTTAATTGCTCATTTGTCTCTCCCACTTTCAGTTAATAAGTAAAACAAACAAGAAAAAAAACACTATGTGATCCTGTGGTTCTTAAGATTACTTAAGAGTCGCCAGGCAATGATGGTATACGCTTGGGAGGCAGAGGCAGGCGAGTCTCTGTGAGTTCATGGTCAGCCTGATCTACTAGAGGTAGTTGCAAGACAGGCACCAAAGCTACACAGAAAAACCCTGTCTCAAAAAAACAAACAACAAACAACAACAAAACAAAACATAAAAAAAATTACTTAAAGGCTGTTGATATGGCTTAGCCTGTAACATGTGGTATGTGAGGATGTTCAACAGGAAACCAAAGCAGAGGTGTAACGATTTGTCTAAAGTCACATAGGATATACGGAATAAACCAGAGACTAGAATCCAAATCCCCAGCTCTGTTCCAAATACCAGCCATCATTCCATGCTGCACTTTGTCTGCAGCAGAAATAGGCTTGGGAGGCATATAATCTCACTATTCTTCTAGACCAATTTTTACAAAACACCTGGGAAGCAGGCCCAGAGCAATTGAGACATCTGAGAAGCTCATGAGTATTATTTTCAAGGGACTAATAGCGTGGAAGCTCTCTAAATCATCTTTAAAAAGAAATCTGTGGCACCAGATGGTAGGTCACAAGGCTCTCTCCAGAAGGAACAAGAGTCTGGGGATGCTTTTACAATGCCCAGGAAAATGGTGCATAGAATTGTGGAAGCTCATTTGGTTTTGCCTTTTTAAGAACCCAATTAAAAAACAAAACTCTGCATGAAACCTCTGCTCAGATCCTCCAACAAGAGAGATGTTAACAGGTAGTTCATTTAGTTCTTTTGACACTATGCTGTGACATATAACAGGCCACCTAGTTTTGTTCCAAGGCTCCCAGTTTTTATGACAAATAACTATTCAGGGAGAGACTCAACAACTGCCATAGTAACGTAAAACAAATCTGTTTCGTATTGTCATCACAAATAGTACTTTCAGAACCTGCTCAATGCCTGTCTTTCTACTATCTTGAACTGATTTTGCTATAGTTCTCATATCCAATCTTTTTTAATTATAGTCTAAAAAGAAGATTGAATTTCCATCCGGCTTAACAAAGATTTGGAACACTAACATTGTTTTCTATAAAAACAGTTGGATAATATGGTGGGGTAAAAAAAATAAATTCTGCTGTGATGGGTGGTAGGGATACCTTTAAAAAGTAGATTTATAGTAGAGAAGGGAAAGGTGCCAGAGGAAAGGAAAGCCAGTTGTGAGTATAACCATGAAGAGATGTTCTCCAGTTAGATTGTATTTATAAACAATAATGTTCTTATTATTGTATTTATAAACAGCAATGTTCTTATAAACAAATAAAAGTTAAAGAAACACACACACCTACACAGAAAGACAGAGGGAAGGGGGACCAAGACCTTAATCAAAAGAAGAGAGCATGACGTGTGTGAACATACACAGTCCAACACATTTACTATCTAGGTAGCAATCGAATTACTGCATTTTCTGGGTTTTATGACCATTGGAAGATTTTCTAACTGTAGACATCTCTGCCGACTTCATGAGGCCAAAGATATTGCATGACGACATAAACACAATTTAGATGGATCGTGGTGCTGATTTTTAGAGTCTGATCACATGTTAACTACAGACTCCAAGATAAATATTTACCTAGGATGGTAAAAGTTCAGCTGTAGTCCAGATAAAGTAGGAAGACAGAAGAGGCAAACATGCCTCCCTGGAAGTGGCCTGTTTACCAGATGAATAATGGCCTCTACCTAGAAGAACATGGCCCACTGTGTATCCATGGGTTTGCCACTTCATCTACTCCCCCCCAGCACTGTAAAGAGCTATGATTATATTATGAGTCAGACAGGTTGTATAAAGGGTTGTGTCTGTTGCATGGACAGCACCGCTTCTGTACTGAGAAGCTGCTGCACACCAGATGTTCTAGTGGGGCACTTGGTCAATGTTTACTCTGGACCTAGGATTGCTGAAAACGAGGGCAAAATACAGCCATAAGCTGAACAATTAGCTTAGACAAACAATTTCTATGTTAGAGCAAGGTAGAGAGACTCTAAATTAACTTTCCTTTGGAAAGCACAGAAAATTGCTATTCCTGTTGCCAGAAGAAGAGATTTTCCTGGTCTAGACTCAGTCACTGATGCCTCGGCATATAAGACATTATGTTTAGGCCAGAAAAGGGGAAATTTGGAAGCCCCTTGCAGAGAATCTAGACTTGAAGGGAGGCTAAATGGGCTTGGCCATTGCTTATGTGACATCGGGCAAGTCAGGCAGTTTCACAGATTGAACACACCGGATTTTCCCACCAGCTCTGATTTCATCAAAGATTACAGGTCACAAACTGTTGAGAATCGGAGTGGGAAAAAAAAATAGCAAAGCATTTCGGACCCTGCTCCCAGATCTGTTTCTAAGGGGGCATTTCTCCAATAGGCATTTAGGATAGCTGAGTAAAAAGAGACGAGAAAACAGTGATTTGAAAAGTAAGCAGTGTTTTATTTAAGCTTTGGTAACTGCCCTCTCTCCTTTAAATGTTCCTCTTTCAGAAAGACAGGTGATACTGCTTGCAGTGCAGAGAGAGAGAGAGAGAGAGAGAGAGAGAGAGAGAGAGAGAGAGCACTTCCTTTCAGTCTTTCAGCTACAAACTGCGGCTGTCTCTAAAATCAAGCCTCCACCAGATACCCAGAGACACTTGCGTACTGAAAACTATCATCTTTGCCATCACCAACAGCGAAGCTTAAAATGAAGACATCGGAACCATTTATGGATTTCATAGATTCGCTTTTCTGGCTCTCATCTTGGCACAAAGAAGTTGAGACTACTGTTATTTGAGAAAAGTGTATTTTCTTGCTCTGTAGAAAGCACTGCTGGATCCCTATGAGTAGGAGGAACGGATTGGCAAAGCAGGATTTTGTGGGACCGCTTTTGTGCTTTCGGATACCAGTGTGTTCTAGTTTATTTATTTTAATTCTTCCTCTCTTACTAGCAACCTGTGGACTTGGGATTTAACCGGTGCAGTCAAGAGCAGAGCTGGTTGACAGGCGCTCTGGCACCGGACCTGGTGACATCTCCTAGCAGCCTTGGAGAATCAGATCTCGTTCTGCTTCTTTGGCGGGCTGTGGACATATCATGTCCAAGAGTGGACACTGTAAATGTCCCCTTCTGGCCCAGGGCTTTTCAGACCATCCGAGTTCCTGTTTTTAATTGACAGGCCAGTGACTATTGGCTGAAGGTCCCCAGCGATTTGCATGAACGGGGAGGGAGTGTCCTCCGCCGCCCTCCCTTCTGGAGCGCGCTGACTGCAGCCTCCTAGGGAATGCGCGGCCGAGGGAACGCGCGCAGCTCGCTGGTCCAGGCAGTGAGCTTGCGCCCGGCGACCTGGCACCCGTGCTTGGATATGGGGCATCTACATCGTCCCAGGAGCAGCACCAGCCACAGAAACCTGCCGGTAAGGATGCAGGAATCCCGAGCCCCCAGAAGTTGCGATGCTCTCCAGCTGTTCCTACTCCTTGACCGTGTTTTCAAACGTTTTCCCATAATGCAAACTTCCCAAGATGATGGGAGGGGGAAAAAGGAGTTTTGGATACAGTGCCTATGGTATTTTAGCAGATAGTTTCGTCCCCCAGGTCGAGAAAGGAAGTTTCTGAAGCAGAAATGTTGGACGAGGTTGAGGGCCAAAGGTGTCCTCAATCTGCTTTATATTCAGGGGTAAAAAGATTGATTCCTGTAGCCGATGTCAGCTTGGAACTGTCTGTCTACTGCAACTGACAAATGCTTTTGCATAATAATTTTCCGCGTATACTTTACTGGATCCTAGGCTTGGCAGGAGGTAGAACGCATAAGAGTCAGCGACTCAGCTCGTTTGATTTGATGTACTAACAAAAATGGGGGAAAATTTTTTCACTTTACCCCCTTTTAATCTAAGGAGGGTAAGGAGTAGGTAGGGAGGATGGCTCAATTTTCCATATTATTGCTGTTATTATTATTAGTGTGGATGCTATTGTTTATAGTGGCTTCAGAGAAAACAGATGTAACACATTAGGTGTTCTGGGACCTTAATGGCAGAATCATTTCAACGAGAAGTAAATCGTCCACCGCTCAATGCTTTCTGCCACCATCCTCTTCTTTCCCCATAACCTAAGAAGGGTTCCTGTCGCGTTGCACAGCCTTTTGAGAGGAAGCCTTTTCTGTTCTGTGTTTGTAGGGACCCAATGTCTGACAATTTGGGATTCTAACTGTTAGCTAAACGAGACTAGGGACCGTACCGGGTGGGAGTGGGGGAGAATATAAGATGAAGAGAAAGGAGTAAGTTTCAGAGACACCTTTGCTCCACAGACCTCCCAGCCTGGCAGCAAGTTTGTACTTCGCTCGAGCTGTTAGGTTTTGTTTGTGAAGTAGGGATGAGGATAAGCATTGCCCCGGGCGGGGGTCACTCTTTACTTAATCCCATCTCTGCTTCCGGAAGTGTTTAATCACTTTGTCCCTTCACTTCACTCCAGCATGTTTTTCTGCTTTTTCTCTTCGTGGGACCCTTCAACTGCCTCGCGAGTTACAGCCGTGCCACCGAGCTTCTGTACAGCCTAAACGAGGGACTGCCGGCCGGGGTGCTCATAGGCAGCCTGGCTGAAGACCTAAGGCTGCTACCCCGGGCCTCAGGGAGGCAGAACCAGCAGTCGCTGCCTCCAGAGCGCACTGCCACTGAAGGGAGCCCCCCTCTATCTTTCAGCTTGGCCTCTGGAGGACTGAGTGGCCAGTATGTGACCCTAGACAACCGCTCCGGGGAGCTGCACACTTCGGCACAGGAGATCGACAGAGAAGCGCTGTGTCTCGATGGGGGCGGAGGGGCTGCCTGGGGCGGCAGCACCTCCATTGCCTCCTCTCCTTCCTCTGACTCTTGCCTTTTGCTTCTGGATGTGCTGGTCCTGCCTCAGGAATATTTCAGGTTTGTGAAGGTGAAAATTGCCATCAGAGATATCAATGACAATGCTCCACAGTTCCCACTTTCTGAAATCTCTGTTTGGGTCCCAGAAAATTCACCTGTAAACACCCGATTGGCAATAGAGCACCCAGCTGTGGACCCCGATGTAGGCATTAATGGAGTGCAAACCTATCGCTTACTGGACTACCATGGCATGTTTACCCTCGACGTGGAGGAGAACGAGAATGGGGAGCGAACCCCTTACTTGATTGTCATGGGTGCTTTGGACAGAGAAACCCAGGACCAGTATGTGAGCATCATCATAGCTGAGGATGGTGGGTCTCCACCACTACTGGGCAGTGCCACCCTCACCATTGGCATAAGTGACATCAATGACAATTGTCCTCTCTTTATAGACTCACAACTTAATGTCACCGTTTATGGAAATGCTACAGTAGGCACCCCTATTGCAGCTGTCCAGGCTGTCGATAGAGACTTGGGGACCAATGCACAGATCACTTACAGTTACAGCCAGAAAGTTCCACAAGAATCCAAGGATTTGTTCCACCTGGATGAGACGACTGGAGTCATTAAACTTTTCAGTAAGATTGATGGGAGTGTTCTACAGACACACAAGCTCACCATCCTTGCTAACGGACCGGGCTGTATCCCTGCAGTGATCACTGCTCTTGTGTCCATCATCAAAGTTATCTTCAGACCCCCAGAAATTGTCCCACGTTATATTGCAAATGAAGTGGATGGGGTTGTATATCTGAAAGAACTGGAGCCTGTTAACACTCCAATTGCGTTTTTCACCATTAGAGATCCAGAAGGCAAATACAAGATTAACTGCTACCTGGATGGTGATGGGCCATTTAGGCTGGTACCCTACAAGCCGTACAACAATGAATATTTGTTGGAGACCACAAAACCTATGGACTATGAGCTGCAGCCATTCTACGAAATAGCTGTAGTGGCCTGGAACTCAGAAGGGTTTCATGTCAAGAGGATCATTAAAGTGCAACTTTTAGATGACAATGACAATGCTCCTGTTTTCCCTCAACCTTTGATAGAACTGACCATTGAGGAAAACAATGCACCCAACGCCTTTCTAACGAAGCTCTACGCTACGGATGCTGACAGTGGAGAGAGGGGACAAGTGTCTTATTTCCTGGGACCAGATGCACCATCTTATTTTTCCTTAGACAGTGTCACGGGGATTCTGACAGTTTCTACTCAGCTGGACAGAGAAGAGAAAGAAAAGTACAGGTACACTGTCCGTGCTGTGGACTGTGGGAAGCCACCCAGAGAATCAGTGGCTACAGTGGCTCTCACTGTATTGGATAAAAATGACAACAGTCCTAGGTTCATCAACAAGGACTTCAGCTTCTTTGTTCCAGAAAACTTTCCAGGTTATGGTGAAATTGGAGTCATTAGCGTAATGGATGCCGATGCTGGGAGGAATGGATGGGTAGCCCTCTCGGTGGTAAACCAGACTGATATTTTTGTCATAGACACAGGCAAGGGCATGCTGAGAGCTAAGGTCTCTTTAGACAGAGAGCAACAAAGCTCCTATACTCTGTGGGTGGAAGCTGTTGATGGGGGTGAGCCGGCCCTTTCCTCCACCACAAAAATCACAATTCTCCTTCTGGACATCAATGATAACCCTCCTCTTGTCTTATTTCCTCAATCTAATATGTCTTATTTGTTGGTCCTGCCCTCCACTCTCCCTGGCTCACCAATTACAGAGGTCTACGCTGTTGACAAAGACACAGGCATGAACGCTGTCATAGCTTACAGTATCATAGGGAGAAGAGGTCCCAGGCCCGAGTCCTTCAGGATTGACCCGAAAACTGGCAACATAACTCTGGAAGAAGCTTTGCTGCAGACAGATTATGGACTGCATCGCTTACTGGTGAAAGTGAGTGACCATGGCTACCCTGAACCGCTCCATTCCACTGTTATGGTGAATCTATTTGTCAATGACACTGTCAGTAACGAGAGCTATATTGAGAGCCTTTTAAGAAAAGAACCAGAAATTAATATAGAAGAGAAAGAACCACAAATCTCAATAGAACCAACGCATAGGAAGGTAGAATCTGCGTCCTGTATGCCCACATTAGTTGCACTGTCTGTCATAAGCTTAGGTTCCATCACGCTAGTAACAGGGATGGGAATATATATCTGCTTACGGAAAGGCAAAAAGCATCACAGGGAAGATGAAAATTTGGAAGTACAAATTCCACTGAAAGGAAAAATTGACTTGTGTATGAGAGAGAGAAAACCAATGGATATTTCTAATATTTGATGCTTCATTGTGGAATAACACAGAGGGATCTTTTAACTGCCATGAGTAGTCTTTGTCAACGCAAACAATGCTGTGCTAAGGAGGTTCCATGGAAAGACAACTAATTTATAGCTTGTAACATATTGTAAATACTTGTTTACAGGTTTTTAATTCAAATTCAGAGGTTATAAAATGTGTACAGAATTTTTAAATGAAAATTAGTACTAACAGCTATATCATTGTTATTTATATATATATAAATTATATATATAAAACGCTGGACATAGTTGGCAGCTCTCATACACCAAGCAGATGACTGACAAATCTCAAGACTAAGGTAAGAAAAGTACGTTTTGTTGTTCTAAAATGTCTTTTCACCACAAGAGGGCACCAGCTGTCCCTTTGCAGGGAACTGCAGTACTGTACATGATAGTTGCTGTACATGAAATTGAGAGAGAGTATATTTTAAATATATTGTTTTTCACAATAAATACAAAATTAAAGTAAATTGAATTTGCCTACTTAAATATCTGATAAGAATGAAGAGAAGTCCACTTGTAAACAAAATTCATTACCTCATAAGTACATCAATTATAGTTTGAAAGAGAAGGCATTAAAAAGAAGTGCAATTCATGTTGGGCAAACATCAAAACATTGCGATGTGTTCCACATTTGATCTGCTCAAGAGTGCACTACTTTGTGCAGGTCCACCTGCTGTCTGTATGCTTTGCAAGTGTACTTACTTGCTAGAAATACAGGAGGTGGGCATCATCTGTGTATCCTTCCTTTTGTAAAATGTAACTAGACACTGCACTCAGTAAGAGCAAGCATATCCATGTCTCAATCTCAACTTGCTTGCTTGGTGTTTACGGTGTCCGTGCGTTCTCAGCTTGTGAGCAGCAGTTTGTTCTTGGGTTATGTGTTAAGTTGTGTATGATTCTATTCATCTGCCAAGTGAGAAAAAGAAAGGTCGCATTCAAATTGAACTCCTCTGAAAGCTGGTGTACACTAGTGATTGTTTCAGTTGGCATTTTATGTGAAAGTTATACATTTTTGTAGTTGTTTAGCTCCATTGACTACCATTCTGGCTTCTTTATTTGGTTCTGGAAAACATCCAACAGTTTATTTGTAAACAGATTCCTTTGATAATTTAGTTTTGACTGACTCTTTTGCAATGAAGAAAACTGGTTTGTCAATGATTTCTAACTTTTCTGTCTTTGCATGAGATGGGACTTTCATTTTATATTAAGAAATATAGCAAGGCTGTCAGTGTAAACAAGAAATGTGTTAGCTTCAAATGGGTCACTTTACTTACTTATCAGCATCATGTTCTGTATCGTACCAAATGTTTATATGTCTGCAAATTAAAGGTATATATTTTCATAATTTCCTGATTGTTTTTACCATTTTATATCTGAACATGGGCTTGTTCTTTCACTGAAGTGCCTGCTATTGGTGTCTGTTTGTTTTTAGGATTAAATGTGAGAAATTGTAGTATTCTGCTATGCTAAAGTTTATATTAAACTAATTCATGACTTAATTAAGCATTGGGTAAATTATTAAGGGTGTGTATAATTACAGCCTATATAGAAGAGAGTATACCTGTATGTTTCAGTTCTTATGAAAACTTGCACCCATGCATGTGTTTATTCATATTAACTAATTACAGATTTATTATCAGTATAACCTTTTCTCCACATTCAGCAAACTTCTTGTTTGCTGTGTTTCACTAGCATGCCATGCTTTTTGAGGTAATAACACAACATGAAGAAAAAACTTAAACACAAACACGGGGCTTATCAAATGTATATCAATTACTTATTGTTGTTTTCTTCTCTTTGGTAATCTGGATACATAAGTATGTAAAGCATCAGAGTTTGAGACAAAAATCACTATATTTTCATGAAAGTTTCTTTTGTATGATAGGCACTTGTATTCAGAGACTTATGAGGCCATTTAAGCTTATAAACTGTTCATTCACAACTCTTATGTAACAAAGAAGGAAAACATCCTTTCTAGTCATATTTTACTTAGTTTCTTTTATCAAAGGAAGAACTCCATAAACACAAGTAGCAACATTAATAAAAAATAAGTTCTCCACCAGCTCCATGACTTTTGCCATCATCATAAAGAGAAAAATAAATATTTTCTTTATTTCTGAGTTTGAACATGGCTCATGTGTTGTGGGATGGCTATTGCACTTCATTTCTTGCATGAGAAATATCTATAACCTTAATAAAATTGTGCATTTGAAATATTTTCGTTGGAGGATTTCCTTTACGTAGTATGTTATTCAGATTAAAAACAGAAATCTAAGGGAGAGCTAAAGTAAATTAAGCTTAAAGATAAAAGCTTCTTTTTCCTAAGACCCTGTGCTATAACAGTTGCCCAAATGTATGCTAATCATGTCAATGTTGTTAGTTAAGCTGGCACAAAGATAACTGTTCCATTCATTAAAACCTCTAATATCCATTTAACAGTTTGAGGACCAGTGAGCTCCCTTTGCCCAACTTAATGATGAAGGGATGGCTCTGATATTTGTCCTGCCAAATAGATCCTAGAGAAAAGGGTACATTAATTTGAAATTGGTAAATACAATACCAATATAGTAATTTCTGCTAGAGGGGGGGGGAATACCTTACATTATTTTTCTCATTTTCTGATTACAGAACATAGTTTTTTTTTTAAAGCTATTTTTTTTCTGGCAGATACACTTTTATCAAGAAGAGTTTAAAAGTATCTCTTTCTCTCTCAAAGCAATCCTGAAGAATTGGTACATTAGAAAACCCCAATCCCTAATGTTTTGAAGGCTGTACTAGTGTTTTTGAAAATAGCAGCTTGATTGTACTGTGAAATAACGTCAGTAAAAGAAGCAGTAAGGATGGTGTATGAAGTTGACTTGATTGCAGGAAGAAATCGCACAAAGATTCTAATTTGCATTACTAGAAGATGCCTAAATTGAAAACTGTAAAAGGAGAAATCAAGCAATTCTCCGTGAAGACGCATTTCAAAATATTGATCTTTGGTAGAAAAGGGAAAATGTCGTCAAAATGTAGCAGTGCAAAAGGGGTGTTCTTCAGCTTCACGGGGAAGCCTCAGTTCCTAGAGACAGGAAGCACAGATTCTAAGACGGTCTTCACTCCAAGCTGGATTTGCACACTCAAGGGTAAAGCAGCTTGCTGTTATAAAATTCCATATTCCTGACATACATACTCTGCTTGTCATGGTGCATTTACATAGAAGTAGTAAATAAATATTGACAAAAAAGCCAACAGTTGTTCAAAAAAGCATAAAAATGATTAATTCAATCCATTCCTAATTACTGTTCAATGGAGACCCATCCTCTATTTCCTAATTATTATATCAGATGAGAAATTACCATGTAAAATTTCAGATAGAAACACATCATTACAATCCTTAATAATCTTCAAATGTCTCTTATTTACATATACTATTTTTAAATTATTACTTTTATGATAAGCTACTAAACTGGAAATTTTTTCCTTTACATTTACTTTAGGTAATTTTTAGTGGGGCCACAGTATACCTATGTTTACAGGTTAGAGGACAACTTGGAGCAGTTAGTTCTAGCGATAATCAAGTTCCTTTATCCGCTGAGCCATCTCACCAGTCCCGGGATTGCCCTCCCTTAAGGAAATCACAGAAAGTAAATGAGCAACACGGAAAGCTAACAATGCACAAAGTAAGAACATTGTGCTAATTAAAAACATTCTGTTTCTCATTTTATATATATTTTCTATGCAAAATTAACATTCAAGAAGACAGGGCTCTTTACAAATTTGTATTATGGTATGGAAGGCCAATAAGAAACAAAATTCAAAATGCTTTGCTTGATAAAAGGAGCTATTTCATGTATGTCATGGAAACAGGACCTACCCTGATCCTAGAAACTCCTAGAAGCCTTCACAGTGGAATTGATTTCAATTCTCTGCTTCCCTCAAAGATTTCTAATAGCATCCAGAGGAAAAACCTGAGGCAAGGAGTTATACAAGGAGATAAAGGTATCTGAAAATGAGGGGATTATATGCAAGGTACAAAACTGTGAGCATGTGTGTTTGCAGAAATGCCAGCCTTCCAGGTCTTCCCGGCTGCCACAATAAAAGCAATAAAATGAAATTAAAAAGTAGTTTTCAGAGGAAAGATAGTGTTCACCTTAATTTTTGAATCAAGAAATATCTGTATTTAAGAAGCCACTCTGATCATATGTATGAATTTGGTTGAGGAGTAAACACAGATTGAATAAAAGTTTTAGTGACAATTTAACTTAATAAGAGTCTTATACTACATATGGAACATATAGGATTTTATGTAAGATAGAAGCAAAATATAATGGGCAAAACTAGTGAGACTGTAATCATTTGCATATAAAATCCAGCAAGAAAATTGTTTCTATTATTTGTTTTGAGCCTATTCTTTCCACACATTTTAAAAATAAAAAGTGATCATATTCAGAGTAAACCAGCAATGAGTGATTTGAGGCAATGACTTCCATCTCTAATGTTCAGTTTTACGACAGATGGAATTACAAAAGCACTAATTTACCCAGTTCATTTTATCTTTATGGCTGTCAATTCTATTTAATTTAGCGAACGTTATTGTGTGTCCATGTGGTAGATATTTCATTATGAGTGTAACGTCACTAAATATGTCTTATGCTAAGCATTTGCTACCCTATTTTGTTTTCAAGGACAATAAAAATACACATACACAAATTTTCATTCTGAAAAATTGGGAAAATGTAGTAAGATGTCAATAGATAATATTCAGGATAAATATAATTGCCAGTGTTGTTCTGAAAACAAAAAAGAACTATGATAAATTTAGTAATTTAGGGGAAATCTAGAAAACATAACCTCATAAACTAAAAAAATAAGAGTCTAAGAGGTCCAGGCTCTGGGATTCAATATTGATTTTCAGTAACATAAATAATTTTGCCATCCTATTCTCTATGTTGTTTTATTTTGATCTATTTATCTGTACTTAATAGTCAGTAACAAGTTCTTTAAATACAAAACAATCTTATAGGCAGTCCTGACTTCTTCCCATATACTTTCCATTTCTAATAGCCTCCTATGTGAAAATTATTAACATATATCATAATAAGTAGGACTTTGAAAATTTAATGAGATATTTTATAACTATTATTTTCCACAAATGCAGTATTCTATGATATTAGTTATTGTTGTTATTGAAATTAAAAGTATGCCCAGAAGTGGTCATAACAGTTTATTCTCCTAATCATTTATAAAATTTATCCAAACAGTATTCTTTATTATGTAACAGAAGCCTATGTGTTTAACAATATTCATCTTAAAAGTCTTAGTTACAGATTGCATGCTCCAACATTCTTTTAGTATCCTTTTGGTATCCTTTTAGATACCATAAGGTTCGGTTTTCTTTTTCTCTGACAATGAGTTCCCTTTTCTTTTAGAAATATCACAAGGATCCAGAAAATGATTTTTATTTACTATTTATTTATTTACTTATTTATTTATTTTTAGGTTTCTTGAGACAGAGTTTCTCTGTACCTTTGGAGTCTGTCCTGGAAACTAGATTTTGTAGACCAGGTTGGCCTTCAACTCACTGAAATCTGACTGACTCTGTCTCCTGAGGGCTGGGATTAAAGATGTGAGCCACCACTGCCTGGCTAGATGATTCATATTTTCAAAATTTAGTAATGCAAAGACCACACCACTGATTTTATACTTGGCAGGGTTTCTCTAGCTTTGGAGCCTGTGCTGGAACTAGCTCTTTTAGACCAGTCTCATCGAGATTCCCCTACTTCTGCCTACCAAGTGCTGGGATCAGAAAATGGCTCTCTTAGGCACATATGTTTGAGTACTTGGTCCCCAGTCGGTGGACCTGTTGGAGAAGGATTATGATTCATGTCATTTATAAAGTACCTGTGGTCTTGTTGAGGAGGTGTTTTACTAGGTGTGGGCTTTGAGGTTTCAAAGGCAGAACCAGACCCAGTGTCTCTCTCTTTCCTCATTGTTTGTGAACCTGGATGTAAGCACACAGCTACTGCTTTTATGACATGCCTGACTGCTAGCTGCCATGTTCCCTGTCGTGAAAGACACGTACTCTAATCCTCTGGAAACATAAGCCCAAACTTCAACTCTTTCTTTTATAAGTTTCCTTGGCCATGGTGTTTCACCAAAGCCGTAGAAAAGTATTTAAAACAGAAGTGGGCACCAGGGAGAAGACTATGGCTATGAAAGGCATGGCTGTGGCTTGATTTGGAAGCCATTTTGAAATTAAACAAAATTTTATGTCTTTGGGTTTGAAAAGCAGTTGAATGCTACAAGTGGCGCTTGATGGGCCAATCAAGTAAGAATTTGGAAGACAATGGTGCTGAGAGCAATGTGGACTGTGGGGGCCTAATTCAAGAGGTTTCGGAGGTTAACAATATTAGCAACTAGACTAGAGACCATACTTGTGATATTTTGGCAAAGAATGTGGCTGCTTTTTTGCATTAGTCCTATAAAACCCGTCTGAGATTAATCAAGGAATTTTAGAATAGCTTTATTTTAGAATGGCAGAGAAGATTTCAGAAGAGCCTAACATTGATTTGTCACATTGTTATTAGCAATCATTTTTTTAGCAGGTTTCAATGAAAAAAAGCAAGCAAGACACAAAAGAAATACAAAATGTACAGTTTGGAGAGAAAAATGAGCACCAGGAAATTTAAGTCGAGGCTTTTGTTGAAAGAGAAAATAGAGGCCTGAAATGTAACGGAATGAAGGGGGTCATGCCCTCAGATCAAGAATCCACCCAGCTAACCTTGCATCTTGTGATAAGGCCTAAAAACTGATCTGTCCTAAAGAGCAACAAAAAAAGTCACAAAGGTTGTGAAGATTTGATTGGAGGGGTGGCCAAACACCACCCCAAGCAGTTAGCCAGACTTGGTAGCATGAGAAACTTAGCTCTGGTTTTAGAGTAATGAAGGATCCTGGGCTAAAGAGCTTGTAGAAACTTCCTCTCTGGTTAAGGAAAGCCGCTAAGACCTAGCCTGCCACCTGGGATTCCTTCATGGAAGACTTGAAATACCATTGAGTGGAGCTATGAAATCAAAGCATGAAATGGGTTGGAGTTTCCCAAATGTTAGGAGTGACAGTGTGAGGACCAGACTTTGCAAACTCCATTTTAAGGAGGGGTTTTCATCTTAATCTATATAATGAGTGGGAGCTGATCTCAGCTCCAGGAATACGCAGCTGCAAATTTGAATGGATAGCCTGAAAATAGTCAATTAAGTAACTAGGGAGGAGGGCCGTACAATTTAACAAGGTCCAGCTGTTCCTAGGTGGCATGCTGTCCTTGTAGATATCCTATCAGTTATTAACGACTCTTGATTAGTTTTCACACCCAAAAACTGACCAATGGTTTCAGTAACTACCTAACCCTATGCCCTCCTTACCCAATCCCAAGACAACGGGACATGAACTCCTCTGACTGCAATGTTTTCCTTATGAAGTTCTCCGCTCCCAAAGCTCACCTCCACACGTTTCATATCCACTGTGTTGGTGTGCTGGAAATGTGGTCCAAACTCGAGTTTGTATATTAAAGACTGTCACGTAATTTGCATCAGAAACCGGGCTCTGTGAATTCATTTGGGTACCAGTAACTTGGGCATCACAACAGTCTGGGAAATATCTTTGAAGAGGAATTATGAGCAGAGAGTGGAGCCAGCCCAGGAGAGAAGTGTGCTTTAGTCAGCAAAGCTAGCAGGACAGAGTCATCTGAACCCTATGGTATCTGACATGGAGTTACAGCGTTTGGAAATTTCCCTGCTGGCTTTCCTTCTCGCTTTGGCGCCACATTTCTTCACTAAATCCTCTTTTATAATTTGGAATTGTAAAGTATATTCTGTCCTATGGTAAATCGGTAATGTATATTCTGTGTAAATTGTATGTATATATTTTTGCTTTTTATTTTACCTGGGTTACAATTAAGAGATTGCCTTGATTCTCAGAAGCTCTGACTTTTACCCTGAATTGAGACTGTAAGACTGTGGGGACCTTTGCAGTTGAACTCAATTTATTTTGCATGATATAAGGCCTGACACCTCTAGATACTGGGGAGGAAAATGTGGTAGTTTGAATGAGAATGGCCGCAGAGGCATATATGTTCGCATACTTAGCCCCATGTTAGACAGATTGTTCAAGAAGAATTAGGAAGTGTGGCTCTTTGAATCAGATGTGTTACTGGGGATGGGCTTTGGCTTTGAAGTTTTAAAAGTCAACACCAATTCTCAGTGTCTTTCTCTGTTTCCTGTTGTAAACCAGGATGGAAGCTCTCAGCTGTTGCTCCAGCATCATGTCTGACTATTTCCTGCCATTTTCATCACTATGATGCTCATGGAATCATACAGAACTATGAGCACCAAATTATTCTCTGTCTTTTATAAATTGCCTGGGTCATGGTGTTTTGTTGGGGTATTGGGAAAATAACTAAGACAAAGCTGAGGATGTTAAATGAGAAGGCAATAACAGTGAATTTAAAAGAGATACCATGACCATGACCAAGGCAACTTATAATAAAGTTTCTTTTGACTTCAGGTTCAAGAGGGTTAGGGTCTGTGATCGTCCTGGTGGAGCATGGCAGAAGGCAGGCAGACAAGGCACAGGAACAGCAGTAGCTGAGCGCTTACACTGTGATCTTCAGGGAGGTGGCAGAGAGAAAAGAGGAAGTGAGTAATGCAGAAGAATGTGAGTTTTTGAAACTTCAAAGCCTGCCCCTAGTGAGATACCACCTCCAACAAGGCCACACACCCCATTCCTTCCCAAACAATTCAACTAGCTAGGGTCCTAGGCATTCAAATATATGATCCCATGGGCCAGTCTCCTGTACCACCACAATTATCAAACACTTTGCATTGGATTTGGGGCAACTACTATAGAACATTATAGAATCCATGTTTTGTTCCAAAAACCTGGTCAAGAACTGTGCTTTGGAGGTCATGGATCCTAGGAATGAAAATACTACTATTGTTTTTGCCAAATCCTCATGTTGTCAAACTGCCATCCAAACACTCATGCTTATACGCATAGATTAGTGTTGCATATAGGCATCAGAGAAGGAGCTTATTATTGTAACAGGCAGTAAACAGTTAAGGCAAAAACTCATGACTGGACCAAAGTCCAAAGAATAAGTGTTTGTGTAGTTTAAATGGATTAGGCATACGGCCCATACATAAGCTGGAGAGGAAATAAAATGCAAAAGTGGATGAGGATCATAATATAGAAAAACTATTCCCTCAATACAAGATATAGATGGTGTATTCATGAGCTCAGAGCAGCTGTGCATATCTGCAATGGTACTGTACAAGCCTGGGACTGTAAACACTTCTTCATGGCTCCAAGAGAGATACATGAGACTCCACTCCTCCCTGAGGGACTATTGGCAGTTGACTGAATACTAGCAGTCATTATGTAACTGTATAAAATTGTCAAGACGTTTTTTTAAAGATTGAAAGGGAAAGGTTAACGCAGATGTCCTTTCAATGCTGACGATGACTGCTGTTTTCAGTGTTGTAAGATGACTCCTCCGATTTTACCCTCATTGGTAAGGTAGCCGTTATGATGCTTACAAAGACAATAGACCAGGTGTCAAATTCTCAGAGACAAAATGTCATCTAATTAGTCAATCAATATAAATTATTAAGTGAGTAATTTTATATTCCCCATATTTACAAGTGACAGGTCATAATCTTAAAAGTGAAACTTCTTGTACTTTTTAAATAGAAATAAATAGATGGGAAATATAAAATTAAGCATTTGGCAAACTTATTGTCAGCAAACTATAACAAAAGATTCAACTAAAGAACAAGTGAGAATAATCAAGCAAAGCTTGTAAGGCATTAATAAAACTAGAAGTAATAAAATTGACTTTAATAAGGGGTAAATATTGTACTTAAAATATTGCATATCAGATATATTAAATTGTAGATATAGTGTGATAACACTGTAATTTTTAAATTAATTTTAAAATGAAATGTTGACATTTTAGTCAAAAGAGCAGAAAGAAAAAAAGTGATTTGTTATTGTTAACTTATTTATTACATAAGAAATAAAAGTCACCTATAAATAATAACATAAAAAAGCAAACAGATAAAGTTTTGGGATATCAGGTGGAGGGTCACAAGTTTTCTCTTTGCAGTTTAGAGTATAATACTTTAACAGAGCTAAATGTGGTATACATTATACATTAGTCACTAATGCAGCCAATGTGTTCGATCTGTGCCTTTAAAAATAGACTATTTTGCTGAGCATAGAAGTAAACTCCTTTCCATTTTCTTAAGAATTATTCTTTAATTTAAAAAATAAACAGTTAAACTCTTTGCACATAAGATGGGATTTGCAACTCTCATAACCACTTTCCAACATGACTCTCTGAAAACCTCTACTCCAAACAGGTAAAGACTACCTGGCAGATAGGATGCTATCAAGAGGTAAGTACTCCAAGTTAAAAAAATTATTTAAATGTGCAGTATTTATAATATATGAATTACAAAATAAATAGTGAATACTTTCCATGAACATAAAAAAATTAAATATTTTATAATGTCCATTTCTGGTGTTCTTTAGGAAAACTGAATTCTTTAGAACTTCTAAGACCAATGTTTCTTAAAGAAGCAACAAATAAATGTCCTGGACACTGTGAACCGGACAATCTTCTCAGGAAGATTTTAATTTGCATTTCAGCAAAAGTAAAATACAAGTATTATGGTAAATGACCTACGCTGTGTAAAAATTAACCCAGATCTATGATCCAAGGTTAACGTACTGATTTACATTTTGCAAATATACTTTTGTTCATTGCAAGTTAGACTTTGTGTTTTCTTAATGTGTTTTCCTGGCAATGTGAGCTTCTAATTTACTGGAGTATAAAACAGACCTTGGGAACTGTTGTGTAAAGTCTTTGAAATAATGTTATATAACATTATTCTAATGCTAATCTATCTGGTGAAATATGAGGAGAAATATTAATAATAATGCAATTCATAATATTGATAATAATTAATACAATGATTGTATTTGCATTCACTATGAACAAAAACTTCTGCAGAGGAAACAACTATAGATAAGTCAAAGAAAAAGTATTGCAACTAAATGAAGAGTAAAATAAGCCAAGGAAGACAATCATGGAATACAAGTTTTAAAATTATGAATGGAAGAGCTGTGACTTTAGCTAATGTGTAACATTTGCTTAGCATGTCTGGGACCTTGGGTTTAACTATTTTTACTGTCAAAAACTGAATTCTGAAAATAGATACAATATCTAATGCTATTTTCCTCTTAGAAAATCATCTATCCACGTTATTTCCTTAATCCACTGCTTTATATACGGGGAATTAGTTTCTCTAATGCGATTTTCTTACAATTGTAGACTTCTAAAGTTTTCAAACTCAAATGCTGACAGCACTAATTCTAAGCCATGTGCTGATAGCAACTCAAGTATGGATATGGTGGTAGTGGAGACCTCTAAGCCCAGTACTCTGGAGGCAGGGACAAAAAATTTACCACAGATTCAAGGTCAGCTTGATGTTCATAGGCACAGACTAGGCAGGACTATGTAGAAGACATTGTCTCAAACAGGTCTTCATTTATCACACTTTGAGTCTTTTGTATTCATCAGTTTAGAAGTTCTATTTTATGTCCACTTCCCCTTCCCCATGTTTGGATTTTTTCTGGTTTGAACCTGTGCAGGTCTTGTATATGTTGCCACATCTTATACACATCTGTCTGCATCCATCTACATCTTATACACATCTGTCTGCATCCATCCACATCTCATACACATCTGTCTGCATCCATCCACATTCATCCTGTTGTTTGCAGAAGACACTCTTTTCTTGGAGATATATTCCACCTCTGGTTTAAAATTAAAAAAAAAAATAATAATCTTTCCCTAGCTCTTTCCCATAGATCCCTGAGCCTTGATGGGAGTGGTTTGATGAATATATCCAAATTTTAAACTGAGTGCTCCAAAGTCACTCACTCTCTTCAGATATCCAGTGACGTCTCAATTTTAACCAAGAAGTTATTTATAGCTGGGAAAAAAGAAAGTCCATTTTCTCCAACTGAGTGCCACTAGATATATCAGTGAGATTCCAGGAGAAATTATTTGCCAAGTAGTGGTTGATCAACACGGAATGAACTCCATATTTTTCTGCACTTGTTATTTTGTTCTTGTTTCCTCGCTTAGGTACTTTTTGTTTATTATTTTCTTAGGTTTGCCTGTTTTGTTAATGCAGCGTTTTTTTTTTCTTTTATCAATGGAGGGGAGAAGTTGGATAGATCAGGGAGGGAAAACATCAAAATATATTGTATGAAAAAAAATAAGTAAAATTTTCATTTTGTAGACTTTTCTTATAGGTAGCATTTGAAATATTCAGTGCAAGAACTCTGTAACCTGTATTTGACCTTGTCTAAAATATTTACATTGGAGGATGAGCTCAAACTGAGCAAAAGCAAGTATTCTGCATATGCTTGATTTCTCAAACTGATCTTTGAAAAGACTATTTCCCTACAAAATGAACTGTAGTGCATACCCATCTCCTTAATCAATGTATTCCAGGTCCAAGTGAACAAATTTCTGCAAAGAATAGCTGAATAAGTTGGCCTATATAATACCTTTGATTATTAGTCGAATAGAACTTGGGTGAAGTAGCCTTCATTTTTCTTTGTTTGACTCAGAATTGCTCTTCAAATTTCTGTGGCACATCAAAGTTTACACTGAAAATATCTGCGGAAGAATCCATCAGCTCAATTGAAGAGGGTTTCTAAGAAAACTATACTAATGAATTTATTTAATGGAAAAATGGGAAAATCTCAGAAAATACTCAAACTGTCTCTTAGAGCCAAATGGAATTCTAAAATATATTGCATTTTAGTTTCCCACTTTGAGCTTTCTTGAGAGTACTCAGATATCATGCTGTTATTCCTCACAGTAAGCAAAATATCTAATAACCTATTTATTCTTCTAATCAGTAAGCAGACTATTCCCACAAAGTTGCAGATGCCTTAATCCATAGATCCTAAAATATGCTGTATTATATGACAAGTCAAAAAATACATTTACATCACAATACAATTGATAGAAAAAGAATTTTCTGCTATATGTAGCACAGAAAACGTCCTAGCAGTGATAACAACTGTTCCAGCTACTCCTTTCTGTTGCTTCAATAAAACACTATGGCTAGTTGCAGAGACAGTGCTCACCAAAAATAATACATTATCCTGCAAAAAGTACTAGAACAGTCTATAAATGAGAAAGTTTAGCTGACACATATAGAAAACCAAAGCTTTATATATGAATAAACATTACAGTAGATATTTGAAATACTCTTTCTAAAATAAAAGCATTAAATACATGCTGAATTATTTGCTAAGTGAAGGAAATTAAAAAAATCTTAGAATAAGTACACAAATAGAAAAGGGAAACAAAGTAGAGAATAGTAGCACGGCTGGATAAACATATTCACATTAATTAATGAAGTCACAGGATTACATAGAGAACTGCAGTTGTTTTTTCTTTTTGTCTGTGATAGCTCCTGCTAGCTGATTAGCCCTGACATGAATAACATTGGATTTGAGAATCCAGCTCAGACACAATTTAGAATGAGATAAACTAAGTGTCTAATGTTTGTAATTGAGATAAGATGGATGGGCATGAAGAGATTGCATATATAAGAGACTGCTGGAATAAGAAAAAGCTGTATGTTAAATGTGTATCTTTTTATATCATTGCAGAAAATACGTGTCTCTACTCTAGCAAATGAGTCTCCTTAACTGTGAAAAATAATTTATAATCTCTAATTATAAACAAAAACAAAAAAAAACATTCATCTTGGAATATTTTCTCCAAAAGACTTTTTACTCCACTTTTTTATCTGTCCTATTTCCAATTCAAATGTTCCACATTATATACAATACATGAATAGAAGAAGATGAAGTTCATTAGAATCATTGTTTCAGATTGCAAGTAGTGTATACAAGACATTTATTGGCACACTTCACAAACCTAACACGTATTACACAACACATTCCATGCTAATAAAGGCTACCACACAACAAATGTAGTCCAATGCATTTGGATTGAGATGAGACTTCTTTTCCCTGAAAAAATAAAGCACAAATCAGTAGCTTTCCCTCATTTAAGAGAAATGCAGAATTCTTTCTTAAACTTGCATATTCTTTCTCATTTCCTTTGTCATTTTTGATAACCAAATAGCGTTTTTTCATAAATCTTGATATAGAGCAAAAATGGGGACACTGGTTCAGATAAATATAAAATGCAAACAGAATAAAATATATTTCAAGAATAAAATGCCTACAGAGTGAAAAAATAAAGAACTGGGACAGGGAAGCAGAGAGGACATAAGAGATAGTTGTGACACATTTCAAAAATAAATTGGATAATTATCTCTGGAGTTAAATAATTGAATCTTAAATAATCTCTCTCTCTTTCTCTCTCTCTCTCTCTCTCTCTCTCTCTCTCTCTCTCTCTCATACACACACACACACACACACACACACACACACACACACACACACATACAAGAAGACAGAGACAGACAGAGAGAAACAGATACATACACAGAGACAGAAGCAAAGACAGAGAGACAGAAGGAAAGAGAGACAGGCACAGAAAGAGATAAAGACAGAGATAAATGGTGTAAGCCTTTCTCATAATCTGTGTATTAATCACTAGACAGAGGAACAAGACCTTGTGAGAATACTTTCCTTTAAAAAAGAGTGTAGGCTATGGAGATGCTACATTTTATAAAACTCTAACTCTAGCTTTTCTCTCCTGTGAGGTTTAAGTGCTGATTTTACATGAGTGAGGAATGTGCTGATAGTGCCTCCTGATGGATGTAAAGACCAGTTTCCCTAGGTGTGCATGCTCTGGAAGTCATATTGGAATAGAAATGAGCCTTAGCTACAGCATCAATTAGATGATTAAAGAATAAGCAAAATCACTTCTTACAGATCTGAAAGCTAGAGGTGGAAGAGCCCATGCTCACAGTTTCAGAATGCTAGGGGCCTGCTTTCTCATACATGGTTCCTTCCAGCTGTGTCCTAATTTGTGAGAATGAATACTAGCCACAATTGTGACAGTTCTGTTTTCCAGAACGGCATCACTTTCCCAAAGCTCTCAGTACCTGAAAGAATGAAACATGTACGTTTATAGGAAAGACATTTTTACCCCAAAGAATGGAGAGTTTGCAAATTGAGTAAACAGGGACATTAGAATCTCTTCTCTGAATGCTTTCAAGCTTCCTGAACTTGGAGCACTGATGAGTTTCACAAATCTGAATTGGTCTGACAGTAAACCGCCACTTTAAAAACACTAGTTTTAAAGCATCTTGACAAGGAGATAAATGTTGGTTAGCACCTTGCTCCACAATATATGACATACATATCAGCGGATATAGCACCCAGAAACATTTTCAACATCAATAATCTACAGTCATCCCCAGACCTTCTGAATCAGGAGCTTAGCCACATTCTTGGATGATTTCTCCCGACACTTAACTCGAGTTAAGAAAATAAACATGGTTGTAACACAAACTCTCAAGTTTGTATGTAAAATAACTCAGAGCAATTTTAAGAGAAATAAAGAACAACAAAATAATGTCTGGATTCTCCCAGAGTTTCCATTTCATTCATGTGATAAGAAAAATGAGAATCAGGTTATTTTATTTAATTTATTTATTTATTTCATGCATATATGTATAACCCTAAATGTCTTCAGGTGCACCGCGTTCATACAATGCTAGTGGAAGCCAAAGAGGGCATCAAATTCCCTGGAACTGGAGTTACAACTGTAAGTCACTGGATAGATAGCGGTTCTGAAACTGAACTGAGATCCTATGAAAGAGCAGCAATTGCTCTCAACCACTGAGCAATCTCTGCAGCCCATTTATCAGAGATTTTGAAAAGCCCAAGATGATTCAATACACAGAAAACTTTGAGATTTTGTAGTTTATAGTCTTGCTCTCGTACTTGGTCATTTTTCCTCAATATGATAATGTGTAGATAATCTGACATGCACATCAAACTTATTATGAAACAGAACACCAAAAAGACAATGAAGAGTCTTAAAGTGGTTAGCATTAATACACACACACACACACACACACACACACACACACATATTTCATGTCACTGGTTACCACTACCACCACCATCACCATCATTACCACAATATTAGCATAACCATCATGAAGACTAAGCATATTAACTAGAATGTCTGTTCCTACAATCTGGATATTTTCTGCTAGGACAGAGATATGCTGAAATATAAGCCCAGCAAGCACCGTAATTCTGTTGTCTACTTTCAACCCCAACTGGCTCCTTCTTCAATTCTCCCCATCCTCTCTACCTTCTTCTCCTTATTGCAGTAATCTCAGGAGCCTGGTATAATGTCTGGTGCACAAAGTAAATACAAGAGAACTACGTGTGGAACAAATGAGTAATCAGGGAAGTGTCAGAGAGTTCTTACTCATAAACTAGAGTGGTTGTGTAATATATAACTCTGGTGTCTTGACCTTTGAAGGAAATGTCACAGCAGGTGGGCGCTGAATCTGCACATGCTATTCTGAGGAAGATCTACAATGAGAACAGGTTGGACCTGTGTTGTCATTTAATACATGTTTAGTATTAGAGTAAAGAGCAAGACATAGGCCAGAGGGTACAAGTGAGGGGCAACATAGAAGTCTCACTTGTAGCTCCAGAAGCAAAGGATAGAGCTTTTAGGAGGCTGTCATTTTCCACAGTTGTAAACTATTTCACTTACCAACTGAATTGCCTGGCAAAAAGAATACAAAATATAAAATAAAGGAAGAAGAAAGTATTATTTTAAAACAATGTAAAATTTAATTCTAGGCATGAACCTGCAGAATGGTTTGGACACAGATGCCTCTTCTCACATCAATGCCTGAGGCAGAGGGAAGAGGTGGCCCTGAGGTCAGAAGGACAGGAGAGCAGTCCCTGCACCTCACATGGTCAGCACAATAGACCCAACCCCATTGACAGAGATGTGGGTGAGCCACCTCTAAAGTGGTGAGCATGAGAGAGCTGTCCCCATTATTGTATGATGGAATGGGTCTGGAAGAGACGCTTCCCTGCCCACCAATGCCTTAGTCAGGTGGAAGCGCTGGCCCTGAGGTCAAAATGGTGGGAGAGCTGCCCATGCATGCCACCAACTGCATCACTTACCCTGCTCTGCTCCTGGGCAAACACAATAGAGCCAACCCCATTGGCAGAGGTGTGAGTGAGCCAGTTCCAAAGTTGTGAGCATAAGAGAACTTTCCAATTAGCCATCTGTCTTGTGGCAGCATGGATGGAGGAAAGTCACCCCGCCCCACACCCTCCCATCTATCTTTACCTGAGGGAAGTGGGATAATTAGCCCTGAGGTCATTAGAGCAGGAACTGGTCCCTCCCTTCATTAGCTGCAGCCTTTGGGAGTGTAGCCCCAATACCATGCCTGGGCAACACAGTAGAGCTGACTCTGAAGGTGTCAGTGTGAGAAATCTAACTCTGAGGACATGAAAGCAGAAGAATTGGTCCTGGCCTTGTCCATCACTGTAAGGAGTCAACTTGACAGAGCAATGCAAGGGAGCTCATCTTGGTGGTGAGATGTAGTAGGAGGCTACTCATTTGTTTTTGGCTGCTTAGACCCAAATAATCACGCTAAAATCATATTATTTGAAATACTGTTTGGCCAATAGCTTAAGCATATTTCTGGATAACTCATATCCTAAACTAACCCATCTCCATTAATCTATGTATCACCACGTGGCTGTGGCTTACTGGACAAAATTCCATCCAGTGTCTGTCTCCAGTGAGGGCTACATGGTTTCTCCTGACTCCACCTTCTTTCTTCCAGCATTCAGTTTATTTCCCTCCCCCCAACATGCCTAGCTCTACTCTCTCCAATTTACAGGCCAAGGCAGTTTATTTATACATTAACCAATAAAAACAACACATAGACAGAAGGACCTCCCACACCACTGAGAGCTAGCAGGCTGACCAACTCCAGAACCACTCAGGCAGAGAACTAGGGATATGTGTTGGCTCATCCCAACATCTACCCCATCTGTGATCTGCTGGAGCATGTGAAGCAACCCGTCTTGAAAACCCAAAGATGCAGAATATTAACAACACAGAGCAATAGGGTAATAACAAAGAGGAGTTACAGTGATAGCCTACATCCTTACTATAATAGAAACCATAGTCCTCAAGCCAGACTGATGATTCTGCAGTGAACACCTTTAAACAAAGATATATGTATAAAAGGGTTTACAGCATGACTCACAGTATCACACTACAGCTTCCATGAAGAGATTGATTTTTTCCTTCTCTATTATTTTCTTTTTTTTTCCCAACTTTTATTTTATTTTGTGGAGGAGGTTACAAAGGTGAATATGAAGGGATGGAGAAATAAATGGGATAGAGACACATGATGTGAAAGACACAAACACCAACCCCAGATCAGACAAAGGGGACTGATCTCCAAAATATATATAAAAAACTCAAGAAATTAGACACCAAAATATGAAATAATCCAATTAAAAATTGGAGTACAGATCTACACAGAGAATTCTCAACAGAAGAATCTCAAATGGTTGAAAGACATGTAAAGAAATGTTCAACATCCTTAGCCATCAGGGAAATGCGAATCAAACTGACTCTGAGATGCCATCTCACACCTGTCAGAATGGCTAAGATCAGAAAAACCAATGATAGCTTATGCTGGAGAGGATGTGGAGTAAGGGGAATATTCTTCCATTGTTGGTTGGAATACACATTTGTACAACCACTCTGGAAATCAGTATGGTATTTTATCAGAAAATTGAAAATCAACCTACCTCAGGACCCAGCAATACCACTCTTGGGCATATATCCAAAGGGTACTCAATCATATTACAAGGACGTTTGTTCAACTATGTTCAAAGCATCATTATTTGTAATAGCCAGAACCTGGAAACAACCTAGATGCCCCTCAACTGAAGAATGGATAAAGAAAATGTGGTACATTTACATGATGGAGTATTACTCAGTAGTTAAAAAAAAATGACATCTTGAAATGTGCATACAAATGGAAGGAACTAGAACAAAAACATCCTGTGTGAGTTAACCAAGACCCAGAAAGATGAGTATGGTAAGTATTCGCTCATAAGTCGATACTAGCTGTAAAGCAAAGTATAACAAGCCTACAGACCATGACCCAAGAGAAGTTATGTAACAAGGAGAACTCTAAGAGAAACACATATAGATCTTCCTGGAAAGTAGAAATAGACAGGATCTCCTGAGAAAATTGGAAGCATGTGGGTTGGGGGAAAGGGGAGAGTGGCAGGGAAGGAAGAGGGGATAAGGGGTCCAGCATAAGACTGAACTAGGTTCTTGAAACGTGGGTGACAGTTGTATGGCTGGGGCAGACTCCGAGGACACTGGCAGTGGGACCAGGATTTATCCCTACTGCTTGTATTGGCTTTTTGGAACCCATTATCTTTGGAGGGATGCCTTGCTCAGCCTAGACATAGTAAGGAGGGTTTTGGTCTTTCCTCAAAACAATGTGCCTTACACTCTCTGAGAAGTGGATGGTAGATGGGTTGTGGGGAGGGGAAGGTGGAGGGAACAAGTGGGGGGGAGGGAGTGGGGTCTGAGTTTGGTATGGAAATTGAAAAAAAAGATAGCATTTTGAATAGAAAAAATCAAATACAAAAAAAAAGAAACAAAAAATAAAAAAATAAAAAGAAGGAAAAATAAAATAATATATACAATTTTTATTCATCTTTCTAGTATTACTACTATTACTACTAATAATAATATACAAATAGATAAAATAATGTAAAACTGAATTCTGGCATCAACCTGAAGTAAACTAAAATAGAATTACTATCAAAGAACCATTATAACTATTAAGAATCTCACTACTTACTTGATTTATTTTATATAAATTAAATGAAAATTTCTGCTCTACTTGATAAAGACTGAAATCATTGGGTCTGTGAGATGGTTTACTGGATTGAGGGTACCTGTTACAAAACCAGGTGACTTGTGTTTGATCCTGGTACACGGGAAAAATGGAAGGATATAAATTACTCCACAGAGTTATCTCTGACATCCAAATACATACTGTGGTACATGACCTACATACACAGTTACACTTGGGCACACACACACACACACACACACACACACACACTACAATAGCAATAATTAAAAGTAAAAGGAAATGATTGGGCCTAACATGAAGGAAAACAAACCTGTGTTCACAAGCTAAATCTTATTAATGCTGGTATGAAAATTTGAAGAATTCTTCACAATTATCTATTAGCCACATTTCTCCATTTCTCCCAAATTTCCACATAGAATGAGTCTGGGAAAATATTCAGCAGTATATAAAATGCTGTTTAAAAGAGCAGTAATTCATGCTCATATCATTTAAATATCAGTCACCTTTTAATTTCTCTTTTGTCTGTTCTATCCTACACTTAAAGACAGAGAGTAAAGTCCTCAAGAGCATAGGCATCCTAACACCATATGTTGTGTACCTTAAGAAGTTAGCATCAAGGCTTGGAGGGATGGTTCAGCCATTAAAGGCTAGGCTCACAACCAAACATATAAAAAGTTAGCACCAAATGTTTATTGAGTGAATAAACACAGGTAATGAGTATTATTCAGGTGTCATTTGTTTTTAGTAGACATGCAAAACACTGCATCAAGATATGAAATCAACTCCTAATTTGATTAATTTGCAACTGCCCCACAGAAAGTTGTGTTTAAAATACACAAGTGAAACTACTTCTTGGCCCTCACAGTTTACTTAAGGACACTGCAATAAAACTGCAACTTCATGAGATGACTGTATTAATAGGAGATAAATAGAACCAAGAGAATTGATTCGAGCATTTGGTTTACAATATTTTGTGTGCAGCTGGTTTCAATTTTGAAATTATTAATAATCTCAAGGCTGAGTACATTTCAGTGGGTGTCCACATGTATTGTCACCGAAGAACAGACAGGAAACGCAGACTGAGAGGTCTGGGGACAAGGGAGGACAGAAGCATCATCTGTGCCTTATTTCCCAGACAGACTCTTCTTTTCTTTTCTCTGCCTCCTGCTCTCTAATTACGTCCAAATGGCTCCCTCATTTGTTTTCCTGGCCAATTTCATCTGAGGCGTACTGCCAGCAACCCATGCCATCTTCATTCTGGCTTCTCCCTTTCTTGTTTGTACTGCTAACCTATTGAGATTTGTAAAACTATAGGATTTATCCACGAAGTCTCACACCCGTCAAACTGCTTCAGATAGACTTATAAATGTTTATGATGCAGAAAAATAAAAACATGGGAATGGACACAAAAATCAAGTATGGATAGATCCTATCTTCTGAAAATACAAGTAAAGATATCTTCTTCTAATAGAAGTTTACAACTACCTTGAACATTATACAGATCCATAATTTCAGAGAGCCCAAGCTGCTACACAATTGATATAAAAGCAGATAAATGAAGATTAGATCAAATTTCTCTAATCAGTGTATTTACATTTAAAAGCAGACATAATCCTCTACTTTTGCACTTCCACTTCTAAAGTGAGAGATAAAACACTACTAATGAAAATATAAGAAATATCTGGCTTGTCTATAAGCTTACTGCAGAATGATGAGTAATGAAAAAAGCTTGTTCAATTTCCAGCAATTCATAATTGGTTGAGTAAATTAGTGTACGTTCACAAAATAAACTATAGAAAAATCCCCTCTGACTTTAAAAACCATATCCAAATCACAACACACCTAACGACTTCTCACTGCTCGGTATTATTTCTGTGACAATATGCTATCTTATGTATTTCACACTCTTATACCTCCGAGAAATATGCCCTATCAATCTAGCACAAAGAGTTCTTAATCTGGCATATATGCAACAGGAATATGTATGGAAAACAAAACTAGCTTCAAATAGGAGACTAAATTGCGTATAATCAAACATTTTGATTTATGTTGGTTTTATCCTAAAAATCTATGCAGATAAAACATCTAGCAACGTTAGTTGCACTTGGCCTAGGTCTGTTAGGTTCTATCATTGTTCCTTTACAGTAAGCACCTGTCTGTGTGTCACACAAAACATGAAGAAAAATGTGTAATAATGAAAGGGAAAAAAGAGGAAGAAGGAAGAGGGATTGGGAAATAGGAAGAAGATAGAATCAAAACAGACCTCACAACATCTTTGAAACCACCAGCTCCATCTGTGCTGAGAGCTGCCTCCCAGGCACGCTGCACCACTGGGGCAGCAAACGCACCCTGTTGTCCTTATTCCTCCAAACTGTTTCATTCCCTCCCAAGAATTTAAAAACAGTTTCCCTGGTGACTATATTTTTAGAAACTTTAACTTGTGCTTCATTAAAGCAGGTTCTGGATTCCCACACTCTCCACAACATCTCAGTCTCTGCAGGTTGTCCTTGCTTACTTGTTCACTTAGCACCATTTTCTCTTATTTCTCTGAAAAGTGTTTGCATTTCTTAAAGTCTTAGCTGAGGTGTCACCTTTTCTGGGAATCCCTTTTCTTCTAATGTTTTGTTCGGTAGGTTGTTCTTGAACATGATTTCATACCTTCTGTGACAAACATTTACATTAAATTTAGAGGACATGTTTATTCTTGTTGGATGTCAGAACACAGCTATCAAACACAATCTGGTCAGTGTACCCTGAATCTGCATATGGCCTTCTGCCTTGCTTTAATACTTTTTCAAATATAATCTATTGTATGTGCCATTCAATTGTGTTTAAATTTGTCTGTCTTGAGAAAGGCCTGGGAAAGGGCTGCTCTGTTAATATGTATTCGGTACTTACTGAAACATTTTTTGCATGTTTTTCTGATCGTGTTTTTCTTAACTCAACCTTCTTTGGATCATTGTTTTTGCTTACACTTACAAAAGTACATTGAAACCATAGGAAGGCTGTGCACAGCACTAGACCGTAGTCTGTCCCATTCTTTCCAGTCTTCAAACCCCAGGTCTTCCAGACACAGATCTGCATGTATCTGCGAAAGCTGACATGCTTGCAAAAGTCTGTATGCAAATAGTCAGCCTTAACAGGCATATGCAAACTTGTTAATTGACTCATACAAGATTTTCAGTGTGTTGAAATGTTGCTTATATAAGATGAAACAGCATATATACCTCAGACATAACATTTTAATATTAACATGACAATTTTAGTTAAAATCAGCTAGAATTTTAAACAATATCAAAATTTGCCCTCTTTGTAGGGATTAAAACACATTGCTTGACTTTGGTATATCTTTGGTTCAATATTCCATGACCTTTTCAAACTTACATTTGTCATATATATGAAATCAGTACCTTGTGGATGATAACACCATTTTTTTACTAACATCTTGGTATGAACCTTGCCCCCTTGGACAACAGTTGCAGCAACATCTCTTTGCTGACCAGTATTGGGGGCCATGGAACCCTTTGTAGTAGCATCCTTCATTTAGGTTCTCTCATTTCAAATAAATTTGCATATCACAAATTGGAGCCTTTGATAGGTAGGAACTTATGAACAGATCCCTACTAACAGATCCCTTTTCTTGCCCAAGTGAAAAACAGGAGGTTTTGCTTTATCAATTGTGTCCACTTTTTCAGAATTTTACCACGTCTCTGGGCTTCATCAAGCTCTTTATTTTCCATAAACATGCACATTTTCTATATATGTGTATGCCATCTGTTTATCTATCTTACTTTAGGTCTAGATGAGAACTTAAGCAGTAGCTATAACACAGCCTAAACGGTATCCTATGTTGATATTTCTAATGTGAAACTAATTAGTCCATTGCCCAGTTCTCAAGTTTCAGCAGAAAGGCTGAATGCAATTTTTTTTTTGCCAGCATATCATATGAATGGGTCCAAGTCCAATTCCCAGTGAAATTTTTGAATCCTTTTAATCTTAGTGAGTCAGGAATCCATTTTCTGTACTTTTCATTTTATCTTTTTAGTGATTTTGTTTTCAAAATTTCCATTGCATTTTCCAAGCTGCCAGATAATGGCTCCCTAAGTTCTGTTTGCAGTATTCAAGAATTTTTCTAACACAAAATTCTAAACTTTTACACATTCTTTCAGAAAATGTCTTCCAAAGACTAAGAACATTTATCAAAATAGTAGCTCACTTTCTGGTACCAAACTCCTGTATTTGTTATTTGTATTGTTGTTTTCACAAAATATCCTGGCTAAAGCAATTTAAGGAAGCACGGATTATGCCTCCCAGCCCCAGTGTAGGATCATCAATGTAGCAAACTGATGACTGAGGAGCTTGAAGTAGATGATACATCACATCTGCAGTCAGGAAGAGTGGGAAACAAAGGCTATTGCTTAGGTCACTTTCTGCATTTCATGACCCCAGCCGATGGTGTAGCATATTAGTAAACTTGGCACACATTCCTGCCATAATGCTAATCTAGATAATCCGTCACATATACTCTCTTGGTAATTATAGATACTTCCGAGCTGACAAACATTTTGAATCATCCCAATCACCACAATCACTGATTTTTTTTAAGGTTTTATTTACTATTCTTTAAATTTCACTTTCACATTCCAACCACAGATCCCCCTCACACCTCTGCTGACCCCTTTCCTCCACCCCCTTCAGTTCACCTTCCATCCACTCCTCCCAATGGGGAAAGTCTCCAAAGGGGAGTCAACAAATTCTAGGCCGGGCGGTGGTGGCGCACGCCTTTAATCCCAGCACTCGGGAGGCAGAGGCAGGCGGATCTCTGTGAGTTCGAGACCAGCCTGGTCTACAAGAGCTAGTTCCAGGACAGGCTCCAAAACCACAGAGAAACCCTGTCAAAAAAAAAAAAAAAAAAAAAAAAAAAAAAAAAAAAAAAAAAAAAAAAAAACAAATTCTAGCACAGGAATGGTCGAGAGGGAAGGGACAGAATGGGAGAGGAATGACAAAGATATCTTGAGAGAGACACTATGGGGTTATGGAGAAAATGGGAGCTAGGGAAATACCGTAGGAATTCATAAGAATGACCTTCGCTAAAATTCCTAGCAATAGAGGAAAGGGGGCTGGAACTGGCCTTCCCCTGTGATCAGATTAGTGGATGCCCTGCTTTCATCATAGAGCCTTCATCCAATAACTGATGGAACCAGATGCAGAGATCCACAACCAAGCACCAGGCCAAGCTTCGGGAATCCAGTGAGAAGAGGGAATATATGAGCAAGGGAGGCAAAGACCATGATGGGAAAATCTACAAGGACAGTTGAGCCAAGTTCAAGGAAACTCATGAACTCTAGACCAACAGCTGTGAAGCCTCCGCTGGCCCGAACTAGACCCTCTATATGTGGGAGACAGTGGTAAAGCTTGGGCTATCTGAGGGGAACCTTGCAGTAGGACCAGGATTTATCCCTGGTACACGAGCTTATTGGAACGTATTCCCTATGATGGAATGCTATGATGAGCCTTAACGCAGTGGGGAGGGACTTGGTCCTGCCCCAGTCACTGATTCTAAAATTGCTCAATATGCCTCTATTGATTATAAGATGTGTAAAATGGACTAAAAACAGTCATTTCTTCCAAGGCTTATTCTCATACCTAACTAGGCATCCCCTGCTTACCAAAAGTACCTGGCAGCAAGTGAGTAGCATAAAAATTGAAATTGAAATAAAATAGAGCTGCACGGGCTGTTCCAGGAAAACTCCCGGGGTGAATGACTTGCTTTCCTCATTCACATGGTGATGAAAGCTCATGGTGTTTCTTCTTCGCTGCGGTGATTTTATTTTGAAGAAGAATGCTGCTGAGTCTCCAGAGAATCGGTTGCCACACGTTTTAACAGCCACATGCTTTTATAAAGACGTCCTTGCCGCCGTTCATGTTCTCTGAAGGAAATCTATGCTTGTTCAGTATCACAGCATTGCGGTTGGCTTATGCTCCTTGAAAGACTGATTTGATTCTCTAGAACAATTCCTCTGTAGGCTCCCCGTCTGGATTATCAAAGGGTATTATATAGAAGTTCTCTTTACACTCTCTTCACCCAGAAGATGTGCGTGCTATGCAGGCAGATGACAAAGTAGGACGTTTGTCTATCATCTACCTGCGCTGTGTACCCAGTAAGATTTAGCTTCAACATATTTAGGGTCCTGATGTCTCTCTGAAATAAAGGTGCCCCAGACCTAGATCCACAGGCCAACTCAGCATTTCTTCTCATCCCCAGCAAAGTCTATAGAGAAATCTCCACACTCTCTAACTCAATTTACATCACACTGAGGTCACTGTGCATTTCCTTACCTGGCTCCCAACTATTATAGATTGCACATTCAGTGAAACCATTCTAATTTCTGTTTTTACAGTAGCGTAATATTTTCTCTACAAAATTGATGAAAATATTTCTCTAATGGTTATATAATTTGTCTAAATGAAATGGCAGGAAGTCTAGATAATATCAAATTGTTTCAAGTTTGTACACTTATAACTATGACTTGTTATTAAACTATTATGTTCATAATTAATGCTTAATTTGATCATTTTAGAAATGTATATTTTAATTATCCTAGTACCATTTATCTCATCAATCTGCAAGTAACTAGTCATTTACTTTAATCTTCAATAAAAGAGTCATTTGAGAAAAGATTTAAATAATAGATAAATATCTCAGGAATTTCCACTTTAACTTTAAAAGTTGGAGGTATTTTCCTGGAAAAGACACAATCAAACGTTTTCATAGAAACAGCAGTTTGTGTTCAAGGTAAACATCGCTCATTTCCTCTAAGCCTCTTTAGTACATTGTGTTCCTGGCAGGAAAAGCAATAGAGTAACTCGATGGCAAAGAATATCTTCATGACTTAAAGTGTTTGTTTTTGAAAGCACTTTGAAATTCTTGGTATCAGGACTGAGGGTCAGGAAGTGGCACAGAATATATTTGAAACAGCGTCTCTCAGTATTTATAACACAGTCTTACAATAAGTACTTGAGTTATATAATGACATATAATAAAACAAGAATCCTTTAATAATCTACATTTTTATAATTACCTCTACAAATCAGCTCTCTATGTTTCATTGTTGGAACCACTGTATTTTTTGATAATTTCTGGAATTTGGATATCAGCTTTATCCCCATCTTTCTAATACTATGACTTAACAGATATGAAGCCTTTCTCCTCAGTTTTACAACTGTCTAAAAAAAAAATTCAGGTGAGGCTCAGAACACGTGGTGTTTAATATGTGAATTTTGAGATTAGCTGCTCCAGCTTATTGAGACTCATATCCAAAATGAAATGAATGGTTAACTCTGTTCACTCCTTAAAGAATACAATTTATTATTATTATTATTTTTATTATTATTTTTATTTTAATAAAATAAATATTTAATATTTATTTTAATATATTAAATATTTAATAAATAAATATTTATTTATTATTATTTTGTGAGAATAAGTCCCTACTTAAAAATTTATGCCTAGCTAATTTTTCTGGACTGTTAAGTAACATAGAAAGTAAACATAAATCATGAAGAGTGAAATAGAAATTAATTAAAATATTTAAATAACAGAGAAATTGCTTTTACTGGGCATCTGGTACTTGGTAAATACAATTAAGTTAGAAACTTATCCATGAATTCTTTTTTTTAAGAATGAACATAAAAAGCAACATATGCTGTATTAAAAAAGTATTATAGAGGAAGTACAACTCTGTTGACAATAAAAGTAAATCATATTTAGGAATTTATGCAAATGAGCTTATGCAAATTGACCATTAAGCCCATATTGCTGACTGCTTTAAGAGGAAGGTATCTTGTGAAAACCTTATACTGTAAGGTGGACTGCTTTCTGCTTTTCTGTTTGTTAGGTACCAAATTATGGCATTAGCAGCTTCAGCTCACCTATTCTAAAACTAGTTGTGAAAAATATCTAAAAGAAAAGTAAAATAGACACTAAAAGTGAATTCGTAGTTATTATTAAACTGGAAATGTTGTGAATATTAAATGTATATCTTAAAGAAATATGACAAAAAAGTAAGTTGTTAAACAATTAAGATTGTAACATGCACATCTCTACCCTGAAAGGAAGTGAAATAATCACTCAATATGAATAAGAAGTGGAGTTTTGTGAGAGTGACATTTACTATAGTTGACTTTAAAATAGATTTATCTTTTTAAAAATGTCGTTGAGTGCATTGCCTGCTCGTAAACATGGACTACATGCATGCTTGGTGCTTCTGAGGTCATAAGAAGGCAATGAATCTCCTAGAACTGAAATTATAGATGGTTGTGTGTACTTGATCTTGAGTGCTTCAGTACTAACCTGCCTTGCAAGCTTTGTCCACTGGTATAATAGTGACATAATTGTTAGGGGCTACTAGCTGCATTATTTTACATTTGCAGCCTATTCTACAAGAGGGAATTCCATGGCTGATCGTCTAAGTCTTGTCAACAGTCCATTGATTTTGGCTTTAGGGTAAAACCTATTATTAATGCTGTCAAACTATTTTTCAAATACACATCTTTATACCCATAGACCTGCACTGCTCTCAAACTTCTTCCATTGGTCAACAGTCAATGCAGAGGCATATAACAAACAGGTCTAGGTGCTGAGAATAAGAGACTGTGAGCGCTTATCCATAAATGTGACATTTTTAGCACCTACCCAATCTGCCAAGGCCCAGGGACCATTGTGGGAGAAGATTTGAGACATAATGGAGAATTTGGAGGATGGAAATAAGTGCTGTCTGTAAAAGCTGTTTTTTTTTTTTTTTTTTTTTTTTTTAACATATTGTGGCTCACAACACATAAGTGTAGGGGAAGCCCCAGCCAATCACATTGCTTGTAGGGCGGGGTCCCCTGAGGATACTTTTTACTAATAAATACTGCTGGTGTGCTCCCCCCCCCTTCCCTTCTGCTTTCCTGTTCTCTGCGGGAACTTCGGTTCTGTAAGTCTTTCCCTTATTAAAGCTAAATATTTTATTATAATTTCTGTTTGCTGTTCATTTACGCTGCTACACATAAGTTCAGAGTATCTCTCCTTACTTGTATAAGACCAAGTCATTCAAGCTTACAAACTTCCACCATAGATGGAGAAGTGCTCTCCATTGTTCACCCCTTATTATAGCTCTCCTTATTAAACTTACACCTTGCCATAGGCAATTGAGAAAATCTGGGAAAGAGATGATCATTCTTATTTGAGGGTGTGGCCACTGGCAGATATTTTCCCATGCTCCAAGGATAAATCCATACTCATGCACAATTTAGCAACATTGATCGAATTTACCAGGTTGACTTTTACAAAACTGAAGAAAAGTTAGAGACGATGAAGATGAAGACATGAAGCTGGTAGGGGGAAGTGTTGGAGCATTTGAGTAGCAGTTGGATGGGAAAAGAAGGTGAATACTACCTTATTTCACTTTATACAGGAATCAAATTCTCCAAAAATAAAATAAAATAAACACACCGAAAGCTAGGAAGGCTCTATGGTCTTAGAACCTTATTGCATCTAAACCCAGTGTCCTGAAGAAATGATGGTATTGGGGACACAAAGAATAAAACAGCAAGATAACTTTTGAAGCTCACAGTAGTTGGATAAACCAGGGTAATACAAGCCACGATAAGATTTTAGTCTTCATTATAAGCATGATTATAAATAATACAATTTAATATCAAAGTTATTAGCTATAATTATACATACTAGGAAAAGAAAATGAAGAATATTTGAAAAATGAAAATGTATTTTTTTACAACAGCTCTTCCTTGTAGTTTTTTGGCTGTTTTGTGTCATTTAAAGTGAGCACAATCTGAACATATTAAGTGGGAACTCCAGAAACAAGCAATAACTTCAAATTACATGAGATTCTGTTAGCATTGAAAAGCATTCATTTGTTTTTATGTATTTACATTATATAGACATTGGTTGCTAGTTTCTTAACAAGTCTCTATATTACAGGGCTCATTACAAATACCTATTATTTAATAATAGCCTTGTAGTCTTTAGTTTTAATTTTCAACCTGATACAATCCTGAGTCACCCAGATAAAGAGTCCTAAAAAGGGGTCGTCTCTATTAGGTTCACCTGTAGACACATCTATAGCAGAGTATCTTGATTACACTAATTGAAGTAGGAAGATCCACCACTGTTAGTTGTTGCCAGGGTTTCTGTCCTGCCTGGTTCCTGCAATCGTTAAGTCCCAAAGAAATCACACAGCAGTCTACATTAACTATAAATTGATTGGCCCATTAGCTCAGGCTTCTTATTAACTCTTATAACTTATATTAGCCCATTAATCTTGTCTTTGTTAGCCATGTGGCTTGGTACCTTTTTTGGTGAGGCAGTTACATCCTGCTTCCTCTGTGGCTGGGTCAGAACTTCAGAATAGGCCTTCCTTCTTCCCAGAATTCTCCTGTTCTTATTGACCAACCTCTACTTCCTGTCTGGTTGTCCCGTCTTTACTTCCTGCCTGGCTACTGGCCAATCAGCATTTATTTAAAATATAATTGACAGAATACAGACCATTGTCCCATACCAGTTAGTGGCATCATTCCCTAGAAGGATAACTCTGAACTTTATAAGAGTGGGGAAAGTGAGATAAGTACAAACACACATTCATTAGTACTAATATTGACTGTGGGTGAGACTGGCTGCTTCAACTTCTCATCGCCTTTATTTTTTTTTTTTATAACATTAGACTGTAACTTGGAGCAGAACTATAAACTAATTAATCTATTTTCCCCTTTAAGTTGTTTTGGTCAGTGTGTTTTATCATAGCAAAAAGAAACAAACTTAAGATAGGCCCTATGTTACAAATGTTATAAGAACATAATAATACTATGTATCATTAATTAATATTATTATTTAACACTTAATCTATGTTATATTAATCTATATGTGTGTGAATATATAGGCAAAATAGGGTACACATATGGTACACTTAGTTATCCTCTAAACAACTTAAAAGCCTGTATTTGCAATGTTGGGTTAAAACACTATTGATAATTTCTGTGTTTCTTTGGTCAAAGTACTTTTTAATATCTGATGGTGTCAGTTTGACTATTTGTGACTGGTCTCACACCACCGCGAAACTCATGTCGTACAAACAGAGAGATCGCATATGTTTATTATCTGATTCATAATGATACACCATTATCATCTACAGCTAGAATTATATAGTTATTTCATTAAATAAAAGCTTCACTAAGAAAAGTTCCCATGTCTGGTTGCATGCATCCATAGACAATCTGAGTCTCATAAATTATTGATTGAACAACTATGATTTAGAGTATGATTTCAAATACAGAAGTATGATTTATAGAACTGTGATCTTTTTAAAGATTGACTACTTTAGATCCTTTAAATTTTAATACTGTTTCTAGTAGTTAATTTCTGCAAAGAATTCAGTTGGCTCTAAGTAAATGGTAGTCTTTAAATCACCACATTTGGATTCTTGAATACATGATGTCCTTTCATTTATTTGTACCTTCTTTATTCCAAAATATTTATTTTAGGAAGTGTATAGTTTTTTTTAAACTTATTTTTAAATTAAGACTGAAATAGTTCATCACGTTAGTATTGTATACTGGGAATTGCTTTATTAATTTCTCTGTTATATTATTCATTGTCCATGAAAAGAAGCCCAATTGATTTTTGTATATTGATGTTTGGAACACAGTTAAGCTCTTTTACAATTTTCAATCTGGGATATAATTTACAAGCTATTTACCAGATAGTTATAGTAGGATTTCTGAAGTCTAGCAAGTACTTAAATCGATTTGGGGGTTAGGCAATTGAAGAGAATAGAATTACCTAAGTTAAGATTCCACTCCACTTGAATTTAGCTATTTAGAGAGCATTACAAAAGTATGCTAAGTGTTTGACAGTTGGATAAAATGAACAAAGAAAGTTATAAGAAAAAGCATCTTCAGAGTCATTGAGAGAGAAAAAATTCAAATATATCAAACCACAAAGGATTAAAAGGATATTGTTTTTCTCTCATAAGTACTTATGCAACAATCTGTGAATAATTGAAGTCAAATAGAATAATTATTTTACTTTTACGTCTCTAAGGTTTTGGAGGATAAAACTAAAACATTTATCAGAAATTGTCAACATTATACATACCACTCACCTGTCAGCAGGCATTCTACAAATGCATAGTTAATGAATAATGAATGAAGGAATTGTGAGTCTGTCAGAATAAATTAAGTAAAATTACACTTGAATGCAGCACTGTTTGAATGATGTAATTAAGTATTGTTCATCTAAATAGTTTCAGAGTGATCCCCAATGCTCTGTAAATCAGTCAGCTGAGAATTTGAAAAAGACCTGTGCTCAGACTTCCCCTGGGGCTTTTCATTCAGGTACTTGAGCACTGTAGAATTTTCAAAGTTCTCACAATTGCTACAGTGTGCTGTAAACTCTGCCCTGATCTTTACTGTTTGCCAACTCTCAAGGTTTTCACAGAAATACACATAATGTTAAAATTAAAAATTATTTTTATCCCTACAGTCATTATACTATGCTTCATTCAAATGAATGACCCTTTCCCACAAATCAGATTTTTATGGTAAACAGAACAAAAGACTCAATGGTGACGCAGTCTGTTTATGATCACCGTTGACTTTCAGTTGACCATGCCTTAATAATATGGAGTGAATTTCTATAGGTATATAATGTGTTTTCCTTACAAGTTAAAAATAAATGATCCAGAGCAAAAGAAGAGGAAAAAAGAAGGGAAAAAAGGAAGGAAGTAGGAAAGAAAGAAAGATTAAAAAAAAAAAAATAATGAGTGATCCTATGCAATGGTACTTTTTTTCACACACTTTTCTTTGGAAACATTACCCTACAGATTGTCAGCTGGCTACATGGGGGAGGGGCAGTGTCTCCTTAAGCAGCCAAAAAGTTGTGAAATTAAAAGAAACCGTGCTTAGGGTTCTGAGGTCCATATACTTATAAACCAACTCACATCCATGCACCTTGATTAAGAAAATGTGTAATAAAATAAATGATAAACTATATTAAATTAGCCTATCTCCTCAGATTTTAACATGATGCATACACACAGTGCATAAGTGTAGTAGTCAAACAGAATTCTGATTTGTTCTTTGAGTATATTTTATTTTGATGCTGCTGATTAAGCCCAGAGCCTCATGCCATGGAACACTTCACTGAACTAGATCATCAGCCCAAGTACTGAGTTTTAATTGCCAATTATTAATAATTATTTCTTCTTCTTGACACAGTTTTTACATATGCAGTTTGAGTTATAAATGAGTTTTCTCATTAGAAAGGAAAATGGGTTAATATATGTTTAGGTCAACCACAGAGCAATCTTGGCCATTGTATGCAATTCCTACCTTGACCATAAAAATCTCAAATACCCTGTGTTGAGAAAGTAAAATTCAGCAAGAAGAGTAAAACCCACTATCCATCAGAATATTCAGGAAGAAAAAAATGCGTTAAGTGTGTAATGTATTTAATTCTAGTAGGTTCCTTCTGTGAGTTATTGGTTAGTCACTAAAGTGGAAATGACAGAAGTGGTTTTCAGACTGCTGGTTTTAGAAAAATTCTGCTTGATTACCACACTAAATGACTGTTTCCAGGGTTGACTTTAAATCTTTTCTATTCTTGCAGGATCCAATTTAAGTGTAAAACCCATGGGCTGTATAAAACCTTAACACTGTACTGACATTTCTATAACAGCACAACACAGGCAACTTGGCAATTACCTTCCTTTATGGAATTGGATCAAAAGCAGCAATTCCCTTAGCTTCACTCACACTACATAACTAGTATGTGCTTATATTTCCCAGCCCCAAGAGACCACTCCTTGTAATCTTGGTAATATCAGTTTGACAACCATGTCAGGTTCCCTGTAAGAAACAGGAAAGATCACAGAGTAAGAGAAACAAATGACAAGGTGACTTCTTATTTCTCCTATCAGAGATGTCTTTCCTAAGACTGTTTTATTAGAGAATTTTCTCAAATAAAATATGACAGGATAAATTCATGGAAACTGGCATCACCAATCATATCATCGGGAGGAACGTGTCATGTTCTACAAGATGAATGACCTTCACAGAGATTCAGACCATGAAACTTTTTCCTTTATATGCCTCCTTCCAACTGATTGTTTGAGGTGTGTGTAGTAATACCTTAATACACACACCTTCAGTATTATTTTCCAGGCCATGTAAGTTGGTTGTATATACAGCCTTTTGAGTCCACCCAGACTAGGCTTAGTCACCACACAGTTTTTTTTTATATTTTGTTTTGTTTGGTTTTCTGTTGTTTTTTTTTTTTTTCATTTTGTTTGACTTTTGGACGAGTAGCAGATATATTTCTTGATTTAATTCAGATAAACATCAGCTATACAGATAAGTAGAGTTCCACTCTGGAGTTATGAGAATGCATATTGTGAAGACAACGAAAAGACCTTTGGTGGTCAGTGTGCACCAAATTGGATCCAAAAGTTGATAAAAGTGTAAAATACATTTTTCTTATTGCTGGAAAGTAAATTTTAACATCAGCTCCATTAAAATGTCAATCTTCGTCATATACTTTCAAAGGAAATATGTGTTCATAAATAAATATGAACACGTTTTAGCATTGTCCTTTATATAAGCAGATATCTAGTCACTTTATGTAAGAATATTTAAGCTATTTTTATACATATATTTTTGTGATAAAACATTATTAATGCCTAAACATATATTGAAGAATTCCAGTTATAACAGAAAAGCTGTGAAGAAGAATGGGCATTGTCTATTAATGAGGTCCACTTCGACTCAGTCACATTTATTTTGGCAAAAATTTGTCAAGTTTGTGTTATATGCCAAGCATTTCTCTCTTAATGAGACAAGCATCTTGAGAATGCGCACTGTTCTTCTATTAACACTTCATTTTCGTGGATATTTGTGTGTGCAAGCATGCAGATTGTGCACTAGCGTTTGGAGGTCAGAGTTGTCGTTGGTTATCTTCTCTTCTGTTGCTCCCACTTTATGGTTTGAGAAAAGGCAGCTCTGTGGACATGGTGTTCCTATTGGCTGGCCACGTGAGCCTCCAAAATTTCACTCCTGTAGAATCTCTCGGTGCCATGATTGCTGGCTCCTACAGTCACACCTCCCTTTTTACGTGGGTACTGGTGATCCAAACTGAGCTGCCACACATTACCAGCTAAGCCATCTGATATCCCCTTTAATAATGTTGAAGTCAGCCATCTGGTAGATAGAATCAAAGGTCTTTTCACTCACTTTATTTTGTAGTGGGGATTGTGATCCATGCTATTAGAAAGGAATAAAAGGAATCAGTTAGTGCCTTGAAGTCGTATACTTAATGAGCTACAATGGTCTACTTGCCTTCTTCCCACACAAGGGTAATTTTGCTCACATCACCAGCATTGCTCTCCCTGAAGTCCATTATCATCAATTTATCTTACATAGCTCTATTTTTATATAGATTGTAAATGTATTATTAAATGAAAGCTATTCCTTAAAGATTTGAATCTTTGTTAATATTTTTCCTGGGAGGTTAGAAATGATTTTATGATAAAATGTCATGTTAAGCATAATAGTATACTTGGTCATACAATAATAAATACAAAAATATTATTAAAACACCAAAGCAAAACAAGAACAAAATCAGTGTAATTTAAGGTTCACAACATTGACATGTCTTAAGTATGAATGGAATTTAGAACGATGTTAAATTGCTAAGTTTCTCTGCAGTTGTTCATCTTAATGGAATATGTGAAAAAAAAATCTTTTTTCTTTAGATACCATGCCTTAACTATTTCATAATAAAATTAAAATAGTTGATTTTTATATCATCTGTTCAAGACTGATTTCAAAATGATATAGACAAAAAGATTCTTCAAATGAAAGAAGTATTTGCACTCTATTCTTACAAGATGCAATGCTCTAACATTAAGGATATCCTCACAGGGTACCAATCTTAAGCGCGAATGGAATAGTAAGTTGAAGCAGGACCAAGCCCCACCCCCTCTTTCAAGGCTGAGCAAGGTACCCCATGTTTGGAAAAGGGCTCCAAAAAGCCAGTTCATGCCCCTCTGAAAAGTGGATGGTAAGTTGGGGGAGGGAGAGAATAAAGAGGGAAGGGAAACTGGGGCTAGTATGCAAAATTTAAAAAAAAAGTAAATTAAAAAGAGTGAATGGGTAAACTCTGAGGAGACTCTGTATCTGTAAAAGCAAAATAGATTTCTTGCTTTTAGTTGAACTGTCAATTCACAGAAAGATGGAATGAGAGTGAAAATTAAGCTAAAGAAATAATTGATAACAGATATGTGTAATATTTTCAGATGCAAACAAATTAAATTTCTCAATGATAATAGAGTCGTTTGATTGAAGATAAATCTTTAATTAGATTTTATTTACAAGAGGCAGGTCTAAATGGATGGAGGCACAGATAAAAGGGTTTCTAACATAAATGATCTAACATAAGCAACTAAATTCTTCTATAGCTGTCCTTTCAAAGGAGGCATCGAAGCAAAATGTGTCACTAGAGATGAAGAATAAAGGTTACATAGTATTAAAACAATCAGTTCTGCACGGAACACTGTAAAGTTCATAGCTACACAGTTTTAAAGCAAATATTAGGTGAGTCTGAAAGAAAATTACAAATATCTCACCATAAACGAAACTGCAATAATTTCTGTACTCAGATCTGATGCCATATCAGACATATGAATAAACTTGTAGCGAAAACTGTGCCATGTAGTGAAAACAGGTAGAATGTAATCTACCTGGATCCTGAGAATAAAAATCCCAGATTTCAAGTGTATGCTGATTTATGGTGTACATTTGGCCAATCTGGCTGACTTCGACTTATGATTATTAGGATACCATTAACCCAGAAGTGAGAAAGTTCCCACTTTTCCAGAAGAGACAGTTTGAGTTGCTAAATACACTGAGAAATATCTAAAAGATTAATAAATTGAAGAGTAAGCAATAAGAGTTTATAGCCCCCACTACTAAGTAAAATATATTTTGTTATATTAACAAACATTTACCACTTGTCTATGTTTGACAAAAGATTGCATTCGGTGGAAATGATGCAAAATGTTTTAATGACAATTAAGCAAGACTTCATAATTTTTAAAAAATCTTTATGCACTCTGAAATTAATAAACCACTGATTAAGAACTTATCACAAAGCTTAAAATGTTTTTGTAAATGTTCATGAAAATAATATGTTAATATATGTAGAACATATTAATAACAAGCAATATATAAAAATAGAAATCTATCATGATCTGTACATGTTAAGAATGAGAATGTTGATACTCAATGGGGTAAGAATCTATCTCAAGAAGTTAAAAAAGGAAAACAACCTCGGGAGACTATTTAAATATGTGTGAGATGGTGTGCGTGTGTGTGTGTGTGTATGAAAAAATTATAGTGTGACCTTTTCAAAGTTGAAATTTTCAGTATTAAACTCAATTGTTAGATAAAAAAGAAAACAAATCAGTGATTATAAGATTATAGCAGAATATCAAACAGCATAAGTATTCAAAAAGAAAAATTAAGTAGAATGGTATTGACAAAGCACTGACAGCTGTGGGTGAGGGAGATCAAAGGGAAATGTTATATTTGATAGCCTCACAGATCATTTGATACATCGTGACATTGTCACTCTGCAGATTTCTTTGGCCAATGCATTGTGTCACTTTTGAGCAAAAGCTTAACCCATTGGATAAAGAAACATGCTCTCCTTAGTGTGAACTGAGCATTGTTCATAGAGCAACCTCTGAGCCTACACAGGTCCCAGAGGATGGGCCCAATAGAGAGTTAGACAATTACAAATGTTCACATAATAGGTTTTGAAAATGCCATTCCTCATTGCAAGTCACAGGATAGGATTTTTCTTTATATTTAATTCATCTTCTATGTTATTTTTCTTCCTTTACGTCCCTTCTCTTCCCTGTCTTTTCTTACTTTTATTAAACAATAAAATTTTGTTTTTAAATGAGCTGACTGACATCAAGACAATCCAGGGCAAGGATGGTGGATCATTCAGTGAAAGTGCAAAAACGAGGACGAAATCTTTCTGTGAGTGTGATGGTGAATGTTTTAAACATATTTTTGTTATGTTCAAGTCTAGGATTAGGAGGCCAAAAATTAATTATTCCAAAATAAATTCCAGATGGATACAGTTGAAAGAAAGAGATAAAAGCCTTAAGATGTTGGGAGAAAAATAAGTGAACAGGCTAAAGAATACTGTATAAACATAGAGCTTATTATCCAGACTTCTGTAATTGGAATGTAGATGGCTTGCTTGTCATACACTAGGCCAAAAGATTAATCTCTAAACCTGCCAAAAATTTGTATGAACATTTTTTTAATTTTTATTTTTTTTAAAAAGAAAACAAACTATCTTTTTTCATTGTACATACCAATTCAAGTTCTCACTCCCTCCCCTCTTGCCATTTCCTTCACTTACCCCCCCAATCCCACTCCCTCTCTACTCCTCAGAGAGGGTAAGGCACACTGCTTTGGAGAATATCCAAGACATTTCCTACTATATCTAAGCTGAGAAAGGTATCTATCCAAAGAGAAGAGGCTCCCAAAAAGCCAGTACAAGCAGTAGGGATAAATCCTGGTGCCACTGCTAGTGGCCAGGCAAATGTCAGTCACATTCAGAGGGACTAGTTTGGACCTATGCTTGTTCCATCCCATTCCAGCTGGAGTTGGTGAGCTCCCATTTGCTCAGGTACACTGATTCAGTGGGTATATCCATAGTCAAGATGGAGGAAAGACAGAGATGAGAGCAAGGAAAGAGATATCTTGATTGAGGGAGTCATTATGGGGCTAGCAAGAAACTTGGCTCTAGGGAAATTTCCAAGAATCCACAAGGATGACCCCAGCTAAGACCCTAAGTAATATAAGAGTGGGTACCTGAATTGGCCGTGCCCTGTAATCAGACTGATGAATATCTTAAATATCACAATAGAACCTTCACCCAGCAACTGATGGAAACAGGGGCAGGGACCCGCATCCGAGCACTGGTCTGAGCTCCCAAAGTGCAGGTGAAGAGTGGGAGGAGTGAGAATATGAGCAATGAAAATGACATGCTTATCTCCTCTTTTTAACACATATTAAAATATACAGACTCAAAAAACTGTAATCCTAGACCTCATATACAGAGAAGGTAGGCAAAGCAAGAGAAACACTTTGGAGTTGACAGGCCAGCCATGCTAGAGGTCTAGTCCCAGCAGAAACAAGAGGGATCCTATCTCAACAAGGCAGAAGGTTCGAGTCACCCAGGGAAACTGATCTCCACCTTCCATTGCAGGCCGGGGAAGTAATACACGTGTGCACAGGGTACAGAAATAAATACAATAAAAATTGTTGATTATTCAAACAATTGTAACTAGGGAGAAATCTAAGAGAGATATGATATTTTGTTAAGTTCTCACTTGAATGCAAGAATTTTGAAATAAAAAATATATAAAAAATCTCATATATAAAAGATAATGTTAATGTTGGCACCCAAAATAACAAAAGCTGGACAACCGCCCTCATCTGGTTATGGAAACAAGTTTAGCTAATCTATTCATAAAAGCAGGGAAGTGACTGCAAAAATGCAGTTCCACATATATGCATGCTACTGAAGGTTAAGGCACATTTGAAGACCCAGCACAAAACTGTGAGATTATTTGAATGTGACAAACTCATTATTTGTCCCAGTTAGTCTTCTGTGATAAACACAATGACGAAAAGCAATTTGGGGAAGAAAAGAATATATTTTGCTTATGAGCTACAGTTCATCATCAAGTGAAGCCAAACCCAGAACTCAAGAAAAGAATCTGGAGGCAGGAACTGAAGCATAAGCAATGAAGTGACGCTGTTCACTGGATTGTACATGGTTGCTCAGCCTGCTTTCCTGGGCTCGGCAGTAACACCTACCCAGGGGTGGAACTGCCCATAGTGAGTGGGCCATCCTATATCAACCTGTAGTGGCATTTATTTTGTATTTTAATAAAGCTTGCCTGAAGATCAAACAGTAAAACAGCCCCAGTGGTCAGTTTTACAATGGTAATACACACCTTTATTCCCAGTAGTCACAGTAGTTTGCTATAGAAACCAGGCGGTGCATGCCTTTCATCCTAATAGTGCACGCCATTAATCCCAGCCCTAGAGAGGATTATAAAATAGGAGGAAACAGCTCTCAGTCTCAGTCTCATTGTGAGGTTTCCTGGAGCCAGGGTTGTCATTTTTGGACTGAGGTCGAGGTAAGAGCCAGTGACTGACTATTTTGCTTTTCTGACCTTCAGTTTGAATCCCAATTTGTCTCTCTAAGATTTTATTAACCATGCTTCATCAACCACTAAAGAAGAAAATGGCTCACAAACCGGCTTACTAGCCAAACAGATGGAGACATCTTCTGACATGAGATTTCTCTTCCCAGATAGCTCTACTTTGCGTCAAGTTGATGGAAAAAAAAAATCTCAACCATAAGGCCCAACTTTCAAGTTATAAAGCAATTCCCCAGTAGTTGCATAAATAGTATGACACATTTTAAACATAGTAATAACTTCCAGTTATTAAAAAAATCACTGCTTAGCCAGGCAGTGATGGTACCTCCTTCAATCCCAGCACTTGGGAGGCAGACCAGGTGCATCTCTTTGAGTTTGAAGCCCACCTGGTTTACAAAGTGAGTTCTTGGACAGTTTACAAAGCTACACAGAGAAACCCTGTCTTAAAAATAAAGAAACACAACACAAAGCAAAAATTCATTGGTTAACATTTTGTAATGTCATTACTAATCTTTTTTTTTGGTATTTAAGAAACTTTATTCATGTTTTAAATTTTTAAACATTTCAATTAAAATATAACAATATCCTTTCCCAGTTCCCTTTCCATCCAACAGCTCCTCCAAAGTCCCCTTCCTTCAAGCCTTGTCATGTACCTCTGCGCACTCAAGTTGAATGACTCTTTTTCTTTATTATTGTTACTTATATAATTGTTTGTGCATAAATATACAGATAAAACATCTGAGTATGGTTTTCTTATTTATTAGCATAAGAAGGTAGGAACAATGGTACAAACAAGAAACATGCTAACAAGGGAGAGGCAACCGCATAGTATAGTACCTCTAGATGAAGATCTATAGGTAAAAAAATGAGGAATATAATTAGCCTGTCTCGGGGAAGGGGCCTCCAACTGGCCTTTCTGTACAAAATGGTCATCACTGAAACCATATACACACAAACATCAAAAAAATTTCTTGGTAAAATTCTTATTAATATTCCAAGATATCTACTAACCTGATTACTTTTATTGTCAACTAGACATGACTTAAAGTTATCTGGAAAGAGGGAACCTCAATTGAAGACTTAATTTGACTAGATTGGGCCCTGGCAATGTCTGAGAAATGCTGTCTTGAGTGATGATTGATAAGAAAGGTCCAAGTTACTGTGCATGACACTATCCTTAGGGAGGTGGGCCTGTGCAATGTAAGGAAGGAAGTCAAGCATCTGTCAGAAAACAAGCCTGAGAGTGTACCAGTAAAGCATAAATCCTCAGTGGTTTCTTCATTGGTTCCTATCCTCACTTCCCTTAAGGATGTATTGTGATCTACAAGTGTAAGTCAAGTAAACCATTTCCTCTTCAGGTTGCTATTGGCCACTTTTGTTTGTTTGATTGTTTCCTTTTATTTCTTTTTGAGACTGGGTCTCATTGTGTAACTGCCTTGTTGGCTTTTTTTTTTAATTCATTCTGTAGACCAGGCTGGCCTTGAACTCACAGAGATTCACCTGTCTCTGCCTCCTGGGTGTTGGGATTAAAGGCATGCACCACCACGCCTGGCTTGGTCAATCTTTTATCAGAGAAACAGCGTGTAATGAGGACAGGTGCATTGCTCTAACAGTATTTTAGAGAGGAGATGGTGATTAATAGATTACTTATGGTCTGTGTGCTATGGGAATGCCTGTGAATTGTAAAAGCAGAGGTGGAAAACAGACAACCTCATTTCCTCTAACAGTCTGAACATGAAGCTCACTGACTCAGCTAGATTCACTGGTTGTGTACTTCCTGAGGATTGTAAAGCCCTTCTTGTCCCTGGCACTGGGGTTAGAGGTTCTTATCACCACTCCTGGTTAGGGGTCTGATCCCAGTTTCCCATACTTCCACAACAAGCACTTTCCCCACTGAGCCGTCTCCCCAAACCCAAAGAGGAAAGATTTTAAATGGGTCAAGCCAAGAACAATATAGAGCCTTTTGCCACTGCCCCTTTTTCTAGAAGTCACTTCAACAGTCTCCTGAGAATGTAAAAAGTTTTTCTAATAAAAATAAATAATAATCATAAATAAATAAATATTAGAATTGCTATAATATGGCTGTTGAGAAAAATCTTTAATATTAGAAAATATGTCATTTTAATAGTTTTATTTTGAGATTAGCAATGGCACTAATATAAAACCTAATAAACTAGGTAATCCATACTTTCTATTTCTCTGGATGCTTCACAATCTGCTTCATGACTTTTTATAAATGCCCTGCGCAGTTCTATCTACATGTGAACTAACAATTAGATAGTTCAGGGATGTTGTCTTTTTATTTCATACTCTATTATTAAAACAAACCCACATAGTTGTATGAAGTTTACACATCCAAAGAACATTTGTTACCTTCTGGGAGATAGAAAAAGCCATGAATTTTCCTCAGACAAGGCTGTGAAGGAGTGATTAAAGTAAAGGGAAAGATAGTGTGTATTTTCAAACGTAGTATAAGTATACAGATGATGTAAATTGAGTTCTGTTTTTCTACCAAAACAAAAAGCTAGACAAACAAATTAAAAATAAAATATAAAAACCAAAAAACAGAAAGTTACAATCTCTAGGTTCCTAATGGTAGTAAAATAGAATTTCAATTAGTTTCTATTTAGAAAAGCAAATGCACTGTGTGTTACCTGGGAAGCCAGAGAAATGAAATGCACCTCTTCACTCCGATGAGTCATCAGGCCCCAGGAAATCCAAAAATAGACAGCATATCTTTGATTTGTTTATACTCAGAGATGTTTCTCTAAGCAGAAGCCTGTAATTAACTTCTCCATGGCATTCTACTGTGGAAGAACACTAATGTGGCAGAGATAAAAAAAAATCTCCAGCAATATGAGATTTGTAAGCATTATATGTATAATTACTCGTTGCAATGATGTAGAATTTGTGCATAAGGTGCAGGCAATGTAGGGAAACAACTGCCTCAGTTTCCACTTACGAATGTTAATGAGGAATTATCTTTCAAGCTAATCCTGTCTCTGCATGCACACCTAAGGAAAAACCTTAAGAGCATCTGCAGGAGGAAGAAGAAAAGGATAAGGTTCTGGCAAATGCAAGGTATCCTTAGACTCAGATGCTTCATTTCAAAAAATTTGTCATTTCCAATAACGACTTGTAAAGTTTCAATCAAATGTCCTGGCTGAGTTCAAGTAATCCATCAGTTCTCTACTGAACTGTGCTATAGTCTATCATAGACCATCCAGTTTGTGCTTTATTCGAGGTTAGCCAAACTAATAGATCACCCAACAATTGTGGGTGAAAAAAGACCCAGCCTAGTTATAGTTGATGAACAAAAAGAAAAAGAAGTAACAAAAGTTCAGGATCAATAATAAAAATAAAATGCAGATAGAAGAAATGTATACACAATGAATATCAAAAATGTGTTGTAGTCATTTCAGACCTAATTCTAAAATTTGGAAAATATATTTTTCTTCTCTTGGTAAGTGACAAAATTTAAAATCAAAAGACAAACTACAAACCAAAAAAAAAAAAATTCAATAACTAACAAACAATGATTGGTACCGAAAGAATATGTATTTTAAATGTTATGCCAGAAGGTACAGAGAAAAACAATATTTTGCTTTTTCCCTCCAATTAATTGCATTGCATTTAACATTTTAACTTCTGGAAAGAATTGTTCCTGGAAACAAAACAAATGGTCCTCTTCTCAGGAAGCAATCTGAGTGAGTGCTGCTTCTTTTGAAACTCTCCAGTTCCTCAGTAATAGAGGAGTGGGGTGTGTTAAGTCACAAGACAGAAAGCATTTGCAACTAGAATACAGCCTGCTAGAACAGAGCATAGAAATATAAGCTCAAGTTTTACATGAACAATACCTGGGCTTCTTGTCCTGGGAAGCAAACTGCACATTTTTGAGCTTCATTTTCTTCTCCAAATAAAAATGAAACATTTGGAATGATTAATAGTGTTATATCACATCATATTTTACTTATAATACACCGTCACCTGTTAAGAGCCATGGATATTTTAGTGTCTTATTTAAAATTTTAATATATAAATATAAAAATTCACAAGAAATCATGCTAGTTTTATGAAGCCTGTCCTGATATATTGCATTAGAAACAACTTTTTGCATAAAAGTTGAGAGAGCTTTGCAATGGGACCAATTTGTGCAGTTATATTTATTTTCTTATTCTTTAAAGTATAAATGGCATAGAACACAGAAATTAAATCATTAATAACTGGAGTGTCACACTTCAGTTCATATATAGACTTCCAAATTAGAATTGATTGATACATACGTTTGATTCTTTTATATAGACTGTCCCTTGCAGATAGATTAATATTACCTTATCTCATAACAAACTCTTCTGAAAACCACTGCAGATAAAATTACGCTAAATTATTAATTGTATAGACAGCCAGAGTTTAACAATGCTTCTGAGCTGCTCACATTTCTGGAAACACTTTATGCTCCTATCCATGGCATTGCCAGAAACAATTAGAGCTCTCGAGTTGAGAAGGTAAAGTTACAATGAACTGAAATCATAATTAGTCCCTGACCTGCTTTTGATACCAATTAAGCTCTAACCTTGTATTTTCTCCTGAATAATGCAGGCATGCCTTTCTCTTCATAAATATTCTTTAATATTTACTACTAAATGGTGACTTATGCCACATGGCTGTAACCTAGAGGCACCACTAATGAGAATTTAATAGTTCTTAACAGTTTGTGATTAGCCAGTTCTAGTGATAACAGCCTGAAGAGGTTAAACTAAGTACAAATAAGTTAACCCTTGCCTTTGCTTTCCAGAGAACACAATGACACTATTTAATTTACACTCATAGGGAAGGAATGGAAAATATTTTTATGGTTCTTATCTAAGACATAGGCTGAGTCACATTACAATAAAAGTTACAACATGCATAGAACAGTTTTAACATTGAAATTTAGTATTTGGTAACAGAAATTAGCCTGAGCCTGAGAATTAAGGAGAAACTAACTGCAGGTATCCTTAGGAGAAAATTTGTTGTACATATATAATACTAACAGGTAAATGGTGATAGAATTCCTAATCAATAAAATGGAAAAAGCACAATATTTCATGACTATCAATACAAAATCTTCCAAAGTTCTACTGGCTTGAATTTTGAGTATACAGTCACTTTTGTTTAATAACGATTAAAAATAATCATAAATTTGTTGATTATTTGGGAATTTTACATCACGCACTCCAATTCCACTAATTTCCTGGTTCCTCTTCACCTTGCAGTACCCCCAAAAGGAAACTCTTTAAAAAATAAAAATATTCATTTAAGAACACAACTACACACAACTGCTTCACTGGTCTGTCTTTCCTACCTCTCCATCACCTCTTCATTCATAATAGTGCTATTGGAATGAATCAGGGGAGGTCCCAGTCTCTTGCCTAATAGCTGAGGGACCCTTAACTTTCTAAAAATGTAGACAATTGTAGTTAAACAAATTTGTTTCTTCATGTAAAATATAGTCAAATTTACTAATTTCATTGTGTGATAAAAAACATTAAAATATGACTTTTCTCAGGTAATTATTAAATTTCCAAAATGAGATTAAAATATTTTAATAAACTATTTGCAGTGGCTTGAAAGAATACAAAATCCAGTTTGTCCACATGTATTTTGAGATAAACTTATGAATTAGTGAGTAGACTTTTAAGTAAAATTCCACATAATTCATACCTGTTTATGGTATATGGAATGCAATATAGGGATAGAATTATAATGTAATACAGAGGAATAAAATATATGCTGTAATGTTCTCAAAATATGCTTCACTCAACAATAAATAAAAAATTAAAGCACAGAAAGGAAATATGGACATATAAAGAAGCTCCTTAAAAATATAACAATAAATATCATAACAAATTATCACCGCCTCCCAATGTTTTTATAATAGTCTTGATCAACAAATGTAATAACTTTCATTTGTATTAATGATATAGCTTATGCTTGTAAATATACCTATCTTTATATTAACATCTTTAATGCATTCTTGAAGTTTTATAGGTGAACATAAATAAATAAACAAGGAGAGCTAAGAAAACCCAAAATACGACTGGCTGAAGTTGTAGCTCTAAAGAAGGCACTACCATACCATCTTAAGGCTAACATGGCAGAAAAACAAAGATAAGACAGTTGTAGTGACAGAAGACAAGGAAAGAGCTATAAAGTTTGTCTTCTAAGCATCACATGGTACAGGTAATCACGCATTCATAGGAGCTTTGGTTATTAGCCCTTGGTCTACAGAAACTCTCCCTGCCTACAGTAGCTGTGGATGGAAGAGAGGCTCATGGCATCCTAACACTTATTCTGAAACTAGCAACTTACAGGTTCTGGCAAACAGGGAGTAATAGTATCCAGTAATCACAAGGGATCCTGTCAGACTCCAAAGGGTAGTTTCGAATCAATGTTTACATAGAAAGTGTTTACAAAACTGAGTGGGGAAAAAAACAATCATTAATATGGGAAGGAGATTTGGAGGAACCAGGAGGGGGTGTATTAGTCAGCGTTCTCTAGAGTTTTAGAATTTATTGAATGAAAATATGCATATAAACATATATGTTACACAGTCTATATATATACATAACACATATGTATATGTATACACACAGATGATTTATAAAAATAAATTAGAGGCTGCAGAACAGATAATCCAGCAAAGACTGGATGTGAACAGAAAGTCTAAGAATCTAGTAGTAGCTCAGTCCACAAGGTTGAATGTCAGGCTTGTCCTTGGTATATCCTAAAGTCCCAAAGAATTAGGCTTTCAAACACTAGGAGAGGAATGGATGTGCTAGGAACAGGGCAAGCAGGCAAAGAACACAATCTTCCTTCTTCCATATCCTTGTATATACTTTTAACAGAAACAGAGAGAAGGCTAAAGATGTATATTCCCTCAAGATCTGGATCAAAGGTATGTGTCTTCCTATCTTAGGGGTCCAGATGAGAAATGGAGTCACCCACCTCAAACCAAACCAAAATAATATATCTGTCATCAGTGCACACTTTATTTCTGAATTACAGTTTATTCCAGATGTAATCAAGTTAACAACCAAGAAAATACATCATAGAGGGAAAACTGACTGGGGTGGAAGACAAGATATGATAGAGGAAGGTAATAATATACATGTGTGAAATTGACAATGAACAAAATTTACTAATAATAGCATTAATAAATAAAGAAATTTGCCTTGGCCTAATAGGGAACAGAGCTAGGCAGGGAAAACTAAACTGAATGCTGGGAAAATGAAGGATGGAAAAAGGAGATGTCATGTAGCCACCAGAAAAGAAAGATGCAAACTGCCACCTTGAACCTTGCCAGTATGCCATGAACCACATGGTAAAATATAAAATAATAGAAATGGGTTAATTGAAGATGTAATAGTTATCTAAAATATACTCAAGATATTGTCCAAACAGTATTACAAATAATATAGCTTCTGAGTAAATATTTTGGATCAGAGCAGCCAGGAACCAACAGACTCCACCAAAAAAAATTGGTGTGTCATATGTCAGATGAATCCACATAAAACCTGAAAAGCTTGGAAAGTAATTCTAGACACAAAAACATAGTTTAATACAGCTTTCTGCAGTTTTCTGGAAGAAAGCAGAGATGTGAATCCTTTAAGAGGGTTCCTGACTCAAATGGCTACAGAGCATTTGAATGGGGTTGGTGAGAAGAGTGCTACAACTTGCTTAATGGGAACATAGGTCCATTTTATGCCTGAAAATGGACAATATCCATGGTTCTCAGAGGCAGCTAACATTCCTCCAGCATGTTGGACTGGGTGGAGCTAACAGGTAGGAACCTGAAGGTTATCCTAGCCATGCCTGCTAATCATTTTTTTAAGGTGCTCTTGGTAAAAAAAATAAATAAATTACAGATACTCAATAAAGATAGATTCAGAGACAAAAAAAGCTCTAAATGAGATATAGTTTTAAAAATGTATGTAGGCTTGGGGTGAGAATAATAAAAACATATAGTTATAAAAAGAAGCAATTCATTTAAACAAAGTCTTTAAAGAGACAGAATACAGACAGTCGTAGATAATAAGAATAAAGAAAAATAAGCAACATAGATATAGCATATACACTGAGAGTCTGGGTTGTGTATATTAATGTTATTGTATGAATTTTTGACTGTGAAGGAGCTAATTGCAGAGAGACATTTCATTGTATGGCCTGCTAAGCTAACCAACACACACAC
>NW_026067988.1:4467982-4469781 GCF_014885135.2 Alexandromys fortis
TCCCAAATATTGTTTATAAATATTTCTTTACATTTAAAGGTGGATATGTTATAGATATTTCCATTGGTATAGATCTTGGTCTATTGATTCAAATTTAAGGTCAATTTTGTTATATTTATGGCACCATGTAGTGGACTGCTCAAGGTATCTATGTTTGGACCTGGGTAGAAATGGTTCCTGGAGGCTTTGAGACATCCATCTGTTTTAGCTATGAGTAAGTACCTGTCTAGACCACAATCTTACTTTATGGGTGGTCACTGACCAAAAACTTTACATTGGTACTGTCATTAATGCAAACTTGTTATTTTGATATCTGTATTTCTATTTTCCAAGTGCACAAAACATTTGTCAAGGGCATGACTAAATGTGAGAGTGTCATACTACTCTACAACATTATTCTCTCTAGAGCCAAAGGCAAAGAAAATTAAATGAACTCAAACAATACCATACAAATCTTTGCTGTAATTTCATGTCTTAGGAAACATTATTTCCTACTGTTATTCAATTTTAATATGTGCTTAACAGAGACAATATTTGAATCTAAATAGGTGTATAAAATGACATTATTTTATTCTTTGAACTTCATCTCCTAGCTTATACATTACAATTTATTTCCCTCTTTTTTTTCCAAAGAATCTTATTTTGTTAGTCAGGCACGGAACATACTATGTAGCACAAGTTAGCCTCTAACTCACTATCCTCCTCCCTCAGTAATATGAGTGCGTGTTTATAAGTATGAGCCCCTTGCCGGCTAAACAGTTTATGGTAAGTAACTAATACCAAATCCTTCGATTTTAATTTTCTTTTAGAATATATTTTTGAGGGTGCATATATTTAAATAAGGCTTGAATATACATTATTTTGCATTATTAGCAATTCTGCCAGAATCCTAAAAAGTGATACAGCATAAGACTACCATTACCTATCAGTTCCCAGAATGTAATCAGTTATCTCTGATCAAAATATCCCAAAGCAATCAGCCTGCTGAATCATGCAAGTGAAAAAGATTGATTGCAGACAGTTATCAAACAGCTGTTATGTCATATCATGAATGATGACAGCACATGCTGATCACATTAGGATGAAGGTCAGATACTGTATTTTCAGACTCGCTTGTGAGCTAGTACTAAAGCCTCTGTCAGTACCACTCATAATATTGGAGGAAGGAAAAGTTAGACTTAATGAATAATTCCATACACTCGGCATCTTAACAACAACAATAAAAATAAATTGAAAAAAATCTATTTGTTCATTTAATACAATGTCTAGTGACCATTGAGAGAGATCAGTTTTCAACAAGGGCAATTAAAACAAATGAACTCAGAACAGAAAACTCATATTGAAACAAAAAATGTAGCCTGGAAAGATGTTACTCTTTAAAACTGAAGTTGATTCTCCTTCAATGACCTCACCTTCAGCCTCATTCATGTTAAAGTAACTATAAACTGTCTAGTTGGTCATTTTTGTTGAGTTATAAAACTTCATGTTTAGGTAACTGGCTTATACTTTTGTATCTAGACAATGGATCTGTAAGTGAGATGGAAATTAATTCTTTTGTCTATAAGATAATAATTCCGATATTAGTGAGAGTAGCAATAAATATGACATAAAATATTCCAAATACTTTATTTGGTACTATTACAAGTACAACTTCTGAGGCAAAAATACTTAATTTTGCATCATGGAATGTTATGCAGTCTGCTAAAATTAAAAGGAGATAAGCTCTCTGTGGAAATTTTTCCACAGGTTTCATAACCAAGGCATTAATCTCTCTCTCTCTCTCTCTCTCTCTCTCTCTC
>NW_026067988.1:4469866-4476935 GCF_014885135.2 Alexandromys fortis
CTTTCTTTCTTTCTTTCTTTCTTTCTTTCTTTCTTTCTTTCTTGTCTGTATACTCTTTCTTTTATAGTAAATCACCTTAGGAAGATTAGTTAAGCTTGTATAGTAAGCCCCTCCTTCTGGAGCAATAAAAGATTGGCATATTGTCGACAGAGATTCAATTTCCAAACTCGAGAATCTCCCAGGCAGTTCATGGAGTGCTTCTAGTTAGTCAACTGGACAAAATTCAGGGTTTTTTGCTTGCATGGTAGATGTTTTTACCCACTAAACTGTTTTATTAGCCCTATATGCAGTGCTCGTATGTGGACTAGATTTGATGAAATGAAAATACAGAATACAAAACCAAGAGTAATAACTGCTAAAACAAGAGATATGCATGAAAAAGAAGGAAATTCAGATGGTGGATCAACAGCCTGTTTACATAATAAACATAGTAAAGGAAAATCCATAGAGTTTATAATAGGAACCAAGTAATGTGTAATTTGAAAAAAATGAATAAAGTTCTCTGTGCCTGGATAAGGGATGAGAATCTAAAGAGTGAAGAAAACTGTCATCTCCCATGAAAGTAAACACAGGGTGAATAAAAGCAGGTGAAACTAGTATAATATAGTATTCCTAGTTTTAAAGTCTAATTCTCATTAACCAGACATAAATAACATGAGCAACTGATATCGTCCTCTATGCACACCTTGTGTTATTTTCCTTGATTTACCTTAATGCTTATATTCATTGCTTGCTTTTGGCAAATGTCTTCTATTATACATTTTAAAGTTAATTTCCCCTGTAGTTCTTTTGGAGATTCTGAACGTAATCTGCATCTTCTTTTACTGAGTTGTTTTTAAATGTATCTGTTTGAGACACTGAAAATTCTTCACCTGGGATATGCAGACATTTAATGTAAAATGAATTAAAGCTCCAGCATCTAAAGTATGTATGATTAAAAAATATTTATTCTAAAATAAATATGCACCATCATGTGAAGTAATAATGCATTGCTAGTTCTTTGTGATGTCGCTGGCTGCAACTTCTACTGGACGTGTGAAAAGCCATGCCTAATTGATGTAGTGTCGAGCCAAGTGACTTGCTCTGACAAGTGGAAATGAATGATCTTCATCCAAGTCAAGGCTTGGGGAGCCATTGTGTGGTTCTGCCAAGTCTCTCATCTTTTGTGTGCCATGCAAACGGCAATCCCAGATGGGAGCTTCTCCTTCTGTAATCTGGACTCAGAAATGAAATAACATATTGTAACGGCATAAGCGAATGCAGACAGATTGTCAAAATATAGACAGCTTTAATGGAGGAATAGACTTACAGAACCACCTTTCCCGCGGAGACCAGGAAAGCAGAAGCGAGCGCTGGGAGCATGCTAGCTAGCCAAATTTATAGGAAAACTTTAGCCTGAGGCGAACATGCCCCCTAAGGGGTGGGACTTATTCCTACAACAATGGAGCAGAGGAAGAGTAGTAGCTTGAGAACAGTTAGCATTAAACATGAGGAAAAACTTTTTATCTAACACACATACCACACACACTCACAAGCCCACATGCACGCACACATATAAAAGAGAGGTCCAGGCGTAGAATATAACTTATTATTGCATCAAAATAAGTAATTTACTGGAAACTCAGAACTCACATTTGTGACACTATATTCTACTATGAACTGCAGATCAAGAATTGCATTTGGCTTGACTAGAAATCAGGGGAACCATGAGTTACACTGGAAGCCATTGAGAAGGAGTAAATGAAAAGAGAAGTAATTGAAAAAAAAAACGTGTACTAGATCATATAGACACTGGACTCAGGACATGTGACAGTGCAGAAATTTGTGCTGATCAGTGTACCACACTAAGTGAAATGCCATTCTTCTGTGGATGTCAAAAAAATCCTTCTCAAAACGTCAGCTATATCATACCATATGCAATTTATATGCATATAAATTCCAACAGAGTATATGTATTTAGCTGCCCGAGCACTTGAAAATTTAGGATACCAAGCAAAATCCCAGGTGTCTCAGTGTTATAGCATCCCGTCACTCATTCAGCAGTTTTCACAAACTTGAATGTAACCAAGATGAGAAAGTCTGCTGTCCTAGTATTTTCTTCTTTACCTAAAATATCTACTTCAAAAATTACTAAATATGGGTAGAGAGAATAAATATAGCTAATAGTAAATTTCATAATCATACATGAAAATTTGAAACCATCACAGTTATTGAATGTTAAACTATATATGCCCAAATAGCTGATAGTTTAGCCTACTACTTGGCAATGAAACAAAACAAAACAGGAGGTGACTTATAAACGTGGTTCTTAACAGCATTCTTATCACTATGTTTATTCTACATCAGCATTAAATTTAGTGATAAATCAGCACAGTCCTGCAAAAGATTGAGAGCTTCAGAGTCTTAATAAACCAGAGGTAAACTGCTATAACTCTGGTCAACTGAGCAGAAAAGAATAAATTTTCATGCAAACTACATACCTAAAATATTCATATTAATAGCCTTGCAAATTTAATATAAGTCTAAACTTATCTTCTTATACCCAGACTACCACGTTGTGCTTGAAAAATTCGACATTTGAGAAAATTGTGCTCTTGAACCCTGTATAAAAATATTTTAAAAACTATATGAACAGTATTTTTTGCTTCATTCATCTACCTTATATTTTAATTAAAGTTTCATTTTCTATCAGTTTAATGCCTGGAATTTGTTGTGCTATAATATATAATAAGAGGTCTTCTAAAAACATAAATAGAAAAAGATGTAATTTACCTTGAGTAAAAACTATTATCGAAATATTATTTTAAATGAATATTTTATTCAAGCACAAATATATAATTTGTAACTACAAAAATTTCAATTTAATGTTTCCTTCATGTAGAATTTAGAAAACAATCTTAATAATAACACAATATAATGACTTTTAAAATAGTAAATTGGATGATGTATATAAATGAAAGTCATTCTAAATGAAAATGACATCAGCTGACAGTTTCTGATTTGAACACATTTCTATGCTTTGATTTTTCTCCTTATTGTTATAAATAAAGTTAATTTAAAAGTATATTATAATCAACACTTAAATAGGGAAAATGTCTAAAATCCAGTAATTCCAAGTGGGAATGGTATGAAAAATCAGTCCTTTTTGTTCATCCTTAAATAAAGCAATACTCAGATTTTCTTTAGAATAACTTTTAAAATATAAATATGTAATTTAACTACTTTATCTATTCAGACAAAAAACACAAGATAGTTAAAACAATCTTCATTCAGTAAAAGAACATCTGGAAGTATCACCATCCCTGATTTCAAGTTGTACTACACAATTACAGTAATAAAAACTGTATGGTATTGCCATAAATGTAGACAAGTTGATCAATGAAATCAAATTAAAGACCTAGAAGCAATTCCTCTCACCTGTGGATACCTTATTTTCTATTTAAAAAAAAAACAAAACAGAAATACACAATGAAAAAAGAGAAAGCATCTTCAAGAAATTGTGCTGGTCTAACTGGGTTTCAGGATGTATAAGAATGCTAGTTGAACTATATTCATCACCTTGCACAAAACTCAGGTCCAAAGTAGATCAAAAGCCTTAATATAAAATAAATACACTAAACCTGATACGAGAGAAATTGGGATATATATATAGTCTGAATCATTGGTACATGAAGCAACTTCTTGAACAAAACACCAATAGAGCACAAACTAAGATTGTAGTTAGTAAATAGAACTTCATGAAATGGAAAAGCTTCTATAAGGCCAATGGCACTGTCAATAGGACAAAATGGAAGCCAACAGAATGGGGAAAGATTTTCATCACCTCCACATCTAACAGAAGGCTACTATCCAAAATAAAGAAAGAAATCAAGAAACTAACATCAACAAACCAAATAATCCAATTAAAATTAGATACTGATCTAAATAGGGAATTCTCAACAGAGAAATCTCAAATGGTCAAGAAACACTGAAAGTGATGTTCAACATTCTTTGCCAACAGGAAAATGCAATATGAAATGACTCTGTGATTCCATCTTCTGTAGTCTTTGAGAGGTTTTAAGAATGCCTATCTATCTGAAATACATCTCTGTACATCTAGAAAATCTAATTAGCATGACTACAAACTTGACTATTATAGATGATTATTTATTAACTTATGTTTCTTAATTATACATTACATTTTTTGAATGAACTGCACAAACACAATACCTAAATCAAGAGCATAAATATACATATAACAAAATTGACCTATAACCTGTATCAATAAGCCAAGATTCATACCAGCGCAAAATATCCATCTCTATAGCATATCTCCCTTTAAACGTAAAAAAAAAAATTATAAGGGCTGGAGAGATGGCTCAGAGGTTAAGAGCATTGCCTGCTCTTCCAAAGGTCCTGAGTTCAATTCCCAGCAACCACATGGTGGCTCACAACCATCTGTAATGGGGTCTGTTGCTCTCTTCTGGCCTTCGAGCATACACACAGACAGAATATTGTATACGTAATAAATACATAAATATTAAAAAATTATAAACAATATTTGGGAAAATGGGCATAGTTTTGTCCAAACTTCTTCCTGCTATTTATTGGGTGAAGCAATTTTTTGAAGGTGTTCATGGTGACCCCCCAAGGGGTCATGGTCTATCAAACCACATTACCCTGAAATGAATTCACAGGTTCTCATCCTCTGTGGAAACAAAAGAAGAACCTCTTTTCCACAGCAACATATTCTTAGACTCAAACTTTGAAGTCAAGAAACCTTTAAAACAGATGTGTTGGTTTAGCTTAGCAGTCCATACAATGAAATGTCTCTTCATACTTAGCTCCTCCACAGTCAAAAAATTCAAAGAAGACACAATAGTATATATAATCCAGACTCTCTGTGCATTCTCCATCTTTACTTGGCTTATTAACTCCTTTTAATCTATTACTGTCTGTATTCTGTCTCTTTAAAGACTTTACCTTTTTTTAAATACCACTTACTTCTTTTTATAACTGTCTATATTCTTTTTCTTCTCTCTTCCAAGCCTATGTACATTTATCCCAAACTATGACCCGTTTAGAAGTCTATATCTCTCTGAATCTATCCTATTGTGTATCTGTAATTATTTACTGTCCAGGAGTGCTTCTTAAAATCTTAAGTGCTTTTTTAAAACTTCAGCTGTGTCATTGCTAGGAGTAACATGGCATTCCTGCTTGCCCCACCTAGTCTAGCATGGTGAGCTGCTCAACAGCAAACACAATGTCCCATCTCTAGGCACACTCCTGGTCAATGTTCCACCAAGGAAGCCATAGCACTTTGCGAGAATCAGTCATGCTAGCATCATGCCCCAGAATGCCGGCATTTCAAAATGGTGTGGTTTTTTTCTGCTACCACTAAATCAAGAAAACCTCTCCTAAAAGAGCTATGCCTCTGCTTGCTTCTAGAAAACAGAGCCTACCCAAGAAGACGTTGCTACTAAACCATGCTTAACTCTGTTCTTTTCTGTCTAGGATTCCTTTTCAAGCTTTCTCGGGTTTAACAGGTTTAGTCCACCATATTGGGGCACCAATTTGTAGGAGGAGACAGCTTGTTTGTTCCCAGCAACTCAGTAGTGCCAATTTAAAGCAAGGAGGGGGCTGTTTATCCCATCCGTTCAGAACCAAAACAACCACACAGAAACTGCTTGGCCCATTCACTCTAACTTCTTATTGGCTAACTCTTACATTTTAATTAAACCCTTTGCTAGTAATCTATGTATTGCCAAGTGGCCGTGGCTTACTGGCAAAATTCCAACTGGCCTCTGTCTCTGGTGGGGCTACATGACCTCGCTCTGACTTTGCCTTTCTTTTCCCAGCAATCAGTCCAGTCCTCCGCACCTACCTCGGCTTCACTCTGCCCTGTTCTACTATAGTCTCAAAGCAGTTCTTTATTCATTAATGGTAATCACAATATACAGAGGGAAATCCCACATCAATCTTACACCTGAAAGAATTGCTAACATAAAAATCACAAGTGACAGCTCAGGATGGTGAGGATGTGGAGGAAGAGGAATAAGGCAAACTACTACAGTCACAAAATCACTATGGTGGTTCCTCACAAAATTGGTAATTGTTCCTTTTACTCATTTTAATTCATTGTTTTTACTAAGCATTTCCCCTGAACATGACTCACTAAAGTTCCAAGGAAGAGTTACTTTCCCTTGGCCCCTACCATTCTAATTGCATCTGATGCCTGTGCAGTGAAGAATAATTTCCCAGGTCAGTTTAATTCTTAGAAAAAGATCTTCAAAATCAAGTGATAAAAAGGAGCTAAAAACTGTAATAAAACAACCACAACTTTAACAGTGATATTTTTATAAGCTGTATTTAAAATTTCTGTTAACTTAGTGAGATATATATTAACACATTTTCTAAAAACTACAAGAATAGATCACACGTAGAAAGGAACATATTATTCCAGCCATGCAGTCAGAGTTCACATATGGAAGATAATAATATGTAAGATAAAAGGTGATCATGAAGTGAAAATCATGTCATAATGCAGAAGATGACAATAACATATGACTGAATTAGGAAGCTCCAAGAGCTCCCATGTCTACAGCGGGGAACTATCAGTGATAAAGAAATAAGTACTCTATTCAGGGGTAAAAAACAATGACTTCGCGAATTTTGCATGCAAATGGATGGAAATAGAAAACACTATCCTGAGTAAGGTATCACAGACCCAAAAAGATGAACTTGGGATGTACTCACTCATAATCAGTTTCTAGACATAAATAAAGGACATTGAGCATATAATTTGTGATCCTAGAGAAGCTAAATAAGAAGGTGAACACAATGAAAAACCTCTGCTATATGGGAAGTAGACAAGATTGATGGGCAAAAACTGGGAACTTGGGATGAGGTGGCATGGGGCCAAGGGGAAATGGGGTGAGAAACGTGAGAAGGGGAGATTGGGGGGAGCTTGGGGGAATGGGATGGTTGGGATAAAGGAAGGGTGGACACGGGAGCAGAGAAATATATATCCTAATTAAGGGAGCCATCTTAGGGTTGGCAAGAGACTTGACTCTAGAGGGTCTCGCAGGTG
>NW_026067988.1:4477688-4479793 GCF_014885135.2 Alexandromys fortis
TACTCAGTATGGACACATATTTCAGTGGTTAATTATCTTGCTGAGTTTCCAGAGAACCAGAGTTCAGGTTCCAGTCCCCACATGTGAATGTTACAGTTACCTGTATCTCCGGAACCAGGAAGATTTGATGCTGCCTTTGTACCTCCTTGGGAACTTTCATAAACATGACAAACATTCACGTACACAAAAGTAAAATCAAATCTTTAAAAAGGTGTGCATTCTCTTTAAATCTAAGCAATTGCATTCCCTGGTAGAATTCTAAACATTCTGTATTGTAGTGCTTCTTCTTGTAAGAAAAGATTTTCATTCAAATATTGATGTACAAAAGTTTTTAAAGCTGTACATTTAAGAAACCAACGTGAGGTATCTTTAATCAAAGTCTTTATGGAAACATTAGAGGAGTTGGTGAAGAGTGACAGGAGGAGATGGTTTTAAAATTAAATGATATTAATAGAGAATGCTGCTAGAGTATTTTTATGAAAGGATGAATGATATAACTTTTTATAAATTTTCTCATATAGAGTGTAAAAAGGGATACACTGCAAAGGAACATATGTTCAATACTATGGAAACATGGATAAATATGTGGAATCTTTCTTTTTTTTACTGTTTATATCTATTTTAATTCTACTTTTGACTTCTACTATGTGAGCCTATTGGTACATCATTGGAAGCAGTTTTGATGAAGCACCCCATATTCATATATGTCATTTATTGGGCAAATCTAGGCCACATATATCAGGTAGACTGTATTTTCAACATATGGCTTCATCTCTGCCAGATGTTTGGTAAATTTTCTACACATAAATAATAGCATGAAAAAGATAAAGAAAAATTACTTGTCCCTGATAGAAAATGAAGATAAAACAGAAACTTCGGGGTTCTTAAAAATATATTCCCAATATCCTTGTTTTGACTTTGTTTTAGGAATCCTTACCAATCTTGGTATAAGATTTTGCAACTTCAATAAACACAAAGGAAAAACAAGGATAGCAGAAGAGTGTGAGACAGTATGGAGCACAGAACTAATGGATTAAATAAAAAATACTTAATGAAGGACAATCCACTTGGCCAGGTAAAACTGACCAAAAAAAAACCTTTATGGTTATTTTGTAGACTTTTTATTTTATTTATTTATTTTTTTTAGAAATTTTCGTCTTGTTTGTTGGTTTTTATTTTTAATTTTGGGATTTTTTGTTTTATTTTGCTTTCATTTTTACCTAAAGATATAGAGAGACCATAAAATCAAGTGGGAAGGGAGATATAAAGTATCTGGCGGTAGCTGATGAAAGAAGATTTCATCCAAATACATTGAATCAAAATTTTAATAAAGATATAATTAAAACCTGTTTTAATAAAACATTCATGCAAGTTTGAATTCTAAATTAGCAGTGGGTACCCTATATATTGTTAAACAAACTAAAATTATTAATTAAAAAGTAATTTCTGTATATGTGTGTGTATCTATATTTATGTATGTGAAGGTGTCCAAAGACACTAGAAGGGTGCTTTGAATCCCCTGGAGATAATATTTCATGTGCTTATGAGCCACTAGTTGTGGATGCTAAAACCTAAACTCTAGTACTCTGCAAGATCAACATGTACTTTTTATGGTTGAGCCAAGTGCTAATAAGAAACTTGTGCTTTCCCTTACTGGATCTGGTGGGCTGTCCTTATGCAATGAGACTGAATGATCCTATGGCTCATAGCAGTACTGAAGATAAAGGAAGGAACCTTGATGTGGGAGTGTCATATATCAATCTGTTGATTTCATTGGTTAAGTTATAATAAACCAGCTGCTTGGCCTCATGGCTTGGAACATAGATGGGAGGAGTAAACAGAATAGAATTCTGGGCGGAAGAGGAAGTGAGGTCAGACGCAGTCCCGCCGCTCTTATTTCAACAGATGGCGCCCAGACGTGTGGACAACTGAATCCACAGAAAGCCTTTAAAAGCTTGGGAAAGAGTAAAGCATGTTTTCTTGGTAGCAGCAGTTTCTCGGGTCTCCTCTGCTTGTTAGAAGCAAGCAAGCACTCTCATCTAAGAGAGGCTTCCTGACTCAGCTTCAGCTGCAAAACCCTGCAGCTCATTAAGAGGTCCTGCCAC
>NW_026067988.1:4482102-4500408 GCF_014885135.2 Alexandromys fortis
TAGAAATGGGCTAGTCCAGGTGCGAGGATTAGCCTGTAAGGGCTAGAGTTCATGGGCCAAGCAGTTCTTTAAATGAATACAGTTTGTGTGTTGTTATTTCGGGCGTGAGCTAGCCAAGCAGCTGGGGTGTTGGGGACGCAGCCCCGCCACTCCTATTTCAACAGAACCTCGCCAAAATATGAGAAAATGCCACATATATTTTATAATTTACAAGTCCCTAAACTATCTTCATATGTTAATGTGCAACACATATAACATGCTGTAGGAGGTGGGCCTGCTTGTTCATCCTGGTCCCACGGCTAGCTTAGCTCCAAAATAACCACATAGAAACTGTATTAATTAAATAGCTGCTTGGCCTGTTAGCTCTAACTTATTATTGGCTAACTCTTACTTCTTAGTTTAACCCATTTCTATTAATATGTGTATCGCCACATGGCAGTGGCTTACCGGCTAAGATTCAGCAGCATGTCTTACTCTGGCGGTGGATCCATGGCATCTCCAGGACTCTGCTTTCTTCCTCCCAGAATTCATCTTCCCCACCTACCTAAGTTCTGCCCTATCAACAGGTCAGAGCAGTTTCTTTATTCATTATCCAGTGAAAGCTGCACATAAACAGAAGGATCTCCCACATCAGCATGTGATTATAATACAATGCAAGAATTCAGACTATAAAGTAGTAGCCCTTTAAGAACAATCTTGATTACTTTTCTTCATCACTATTCAGTTCACTCAGAAATGCTGCATTTTTCTCCTTTAAGTGGTTTAAAACATATAATCAATTCTCTAGTCTTTTTAATCCCTAAAGCAATCAAGCATAGTAACTAAAACCTCCACTTCCACATAATATTCAAATTTTCTAACTTCATTAGGCAAATCTTTTCTTCTGTGACTGAATCTGTTTTGACCAGTGCCTGAGAAAATGAGCAATCTGATAGCTTTATTCTTTCTTACCTACCCTACCTCAGAACTTCCATATCAAATAGATTGGAAGGGCCGGGTAAATTTTACTTGATACATGCAATTAAAGCGGTTTAATTCAGCTGTTTTGGGTTTGTTGGGAATTTGAAGGCTAATTTGTTTTACTTATGAATTAGTTATATATCCATCATTCTGAACTAGGTTATCTATCCCACTAGAAGCAAAAAATAATCTTCATGCATTCTTTCTCTCACTACACTTTGGAGGTGCAGGTAAGTACCACCATCTATTGGGTCATCTTTAAATCATCTGTCCTTACTCTTTAACTTTGCAGTTGTGAGTCTAATGAAGTTTACCTCCAATTCTGTAAGCTTTGAGGAACATATCGAAAAGAAAGTAATGGTTCTCAACTCTCCAGCATTAGTCTAAGGGCTTTCACAATATCAGGGCCAAGAGACTGTTCCTGTTATTACTGACATTAAACTCTACTCTTTCTATGTAGAAAGAGCTCGGACCATGATATGTTATAACTGAAAGATGCATGGAAATCATTTAACTCTGGAAAAGAACATCTAAGTAGTAATCAGTATAGCAAATGTTTGGCTAACTTAAGCTAACTTTGCTAAATACTCTTTGCAGGTAATGAGTAGGAGAATTTTATACCAACCTGATAATCTGAATTAAACTCAGATTATCAGGTTGGTAAAAAATTCTCTACTTCCTGAACTATCTCAATGGCATGTACTACTATCAATTCAGACTCATGTGTAGAGTCCACTATTCTTCATAGGACCAGCCTTTTGGGTACTTCATATGTACTGTGTTTTGCTCTAGAATTTAAAGCGCATGTATTGTTTTGTTTTGTTTTTGAGATAACAATGCCTGTTGATACCAATGTTAAAAAGAAGTAGTTTATCTCCGTCACTCCACAATTTACAGACCTCTAAAAGCACATTGCAATAATGGTACTTTTGAGTTGATATTGAATACATCTGTTTTTTTAATAATTATCTTACTGACTTCAACCTGGAGCTCAACCAGTGAGTCATACAGATCACCTACTCTTAATAAGATATTGTAAGGAATATCATCAGCTAAAATCTGTATTTCATTTTATCCTTCATACCTCAGTAAGCAAAGACTACATGCCCTAGGTGCACATGAATGTTATATTGTATTGCTCTCAGATTCCTTTTTCTATTTTTATATTATTTTTCATAAGGCATGGAAGCATAACAGAGAACACCATAGATATGCTGATTTCCTGTGACTCACCTTTTATTTATTATTTTGGTCTAATGTCTTGAGACTTATGCATATCTAAAGCAGCAGTAAGAGGTGGATTTTTCAGTTCCTGAAAAAGAAAAAAAAACAAAGTATGTAATAAGGAGATAGATTTATAGTTTTGATGCTATCCCTTCATCAATCACTAATAGTAAGAGAATCATCACCACTTCTTAACTGTTCTGATCCTCAGAGTCCTTTTCCACTTAAACAAGACCAGGAGTAAGCATTTGTGGCAATTCTTTGAGAGGCATCAAAGAGTGTTCTTTGTTTAGGATTATTATTTTATGGAAGCCATCTTTAAAAATTGTTGATCTTCAATTACATTGCAGTTATTCTGATAATAGATGAAAGTATAAAGCTTATCAACTAGTCTCTTTCAGAAATTATTTTTCTAATAATAGCAGTTAACTGAGAGGGAAAAGTGAGCTATTTGCCTGAATGCCTATTAACTCTTTCTGAGTAAGGAAAGATTTGAAATAATGACAAAATCTTAATGCTACATAAAGAGCAAATGATAAGGCTGTTGTCCTGATTTCTGTGTGACAAATTTAAATAAGTTAAAAATCAAGTGCATCACAAGTAAAATCAAGTGCCTATCTACCTAAAGATATCTTTCACTGAAGCAGTGTATAAGACTGCCTCAGCACTAACACTGCTCTTTACCAATGAGCTGTCATAGACATCCATTCATTACATCCTTTGAAGCTCAAAAATTGTGATCCAGTTCAGTGATTGGCAAGTGCTGAATATCCAATAAGGAGTTAATATGATTAATCTACCATTCAAGCATCCTCAGATCCAAATGAGAGCAAGCAAGGCATGAAAAAAAAATACATCAAAACTTCAAAGCAAAATGATTTTAGAATTATCACAGGCATGTGACACAACAAAGCATTAAGTGAAACAAAACAAAACTAAGTAAAAACATAAGAAAGCTACAGAGCAGCAAGTCTTAATCTGTGGGTCTCTATCCCTTTGGGGGTTGAACGGCCCTCTCACAGGAGTCATGTATCAGATATCCTGCATATCAGATATTTATATTATGGTTCATAACAGTAGCAAAGTTACAGTAACAAAGAAAATAAGTTTATAGTTGGGGTCACCACAACATGTGGAACTATTTTAAAGGCACTCAGCAATAGGAAGGCTGAGAACCATTGTTCTAAATCAATGGGTCTCAAGTCTGTGTCAGAGTTAGTTATAGGAATAGATAGTTCTCAAACCCAGCCAGCGTTTTTAAAGGACATACTCTCCATAAACCCCAATACTGATCAATTTCAAGAAAGCGTCCCAGTTTCTGGAGTCAACATCTGCTGTTAAAAATCACTTCCTTAAAGAAAATAGAAAATGAATATATTAAAATGTGACAGTAAGTCTATTCACTTAGGTAGTCCAGGATAAGGTGGCTATTGGAATATGGTACTATTTAACCATTTTTATCTTTAAGTGCTTTCCATTCTTTTAATAATTCATGAGTAGTTCATTTAGAATAGAGCAAAATTATAATACATCTTGGATTTAGAAATTGCTTATGTAAAAAGTAATCAAGCTTAGCTAAGAGTAGTACTTTTCTACCAAGGATAATTGTCAATCATATTTTTATTAGGCTATTCAGTGTAATGGTTTAGGGAGATTTTGTTCATCATGACTAGTGTAAGGGAAAAAATGAGATAATTTCCTAATTTCTCTGTAAATGGAATATAAGACTTTAAAGGTTAATCCATCAAATGAAACAGAAGTTATTAATATTATTATTATTATCATCATTTATTTGTGAAGTAAATAAACACAAACTAGACAAAATCATAATCATCCCTGATTTTTAAAGATATACTCAACATGAATGATATAACTTATAAAGTTAAGCCTGCAGTGGTTGAATGCTCTTTCAATCCCAGCACTAAGAAGGAAGAGGGAGGCAGATCTCTGAGTTCAGGACAATCTGGTCTACAAAGAGCATTTCAGTACAGCCAGGGCTATACAGAAAAACCCTGTCTAGAATAAAACAAAACCAAACACCAACAACAAATAGCATATAAAGTTGTTATAAGTGTTAAACTGCCAGCGATCATGAATGTCTCTGTTGAAAAATGTATGCTGATATGAAGCTAAATCCATAATACCCCATTCAGTTTTTATCTGATTCATTGACCTTCTACTGCCAACCCTACAACCAATTTACTCAAGTGAAACTGGTGTTCTCCAAAATCACTCTACTGTCTACATATCTTCCCCTTCAAGACTCTGAGCCTAGGAATGAATTCATTTGTATAGTGCAAACGAAAGGTGCTGAAGTCCCCCATACTGTTTTCCATTTCAGCTGTTCTAATTTACATTCCCAATGGTGTGCAAGAATTCATTATTCTCAACATCCTTTGGGAGTCTTGGCTATATTTGGTCTCTGTTCAATATTTGAAGAATCTCATTCTGTTCACACTGTGTTGTGATCAGAATCATAAATATGAAGTTTTCCGTAGTGCAATTAATAAATAAACATTGAAAGATAAGAACTGATAAGAGTCAAAAATAAGACAATCAAAAAGCCCCTCGAAGAAGAGATAATTTTTAAACACATGCCTAAGTATCACAAACAGCAGTGGAATGCTTAAATGTGAAATCATTTAAACTACTCTTAAAGAGTAGAAAATAATTAAAGGAATGGAGTAGCCACTTATAGGAGAATATGGATAAATCAAATAAAAATCATAGAAATGTAACCTTAAGAAAATCAACTGTAAGTTATAGAGGAAGAGACTGACAAAGTGACTTGGGTAGAACTAATTGAGGGCATAACATCATTTTCGTGAAAGGAGGGCTGCTGAAAATGTGCATTGAGAGAAGAGCCAGATAAGTTCTATTTGAATGTAATAATAAAACACGCAATTTTTCTGGTCTGTTCTGCTATGTTTCCTGTGTGAACTAAATGAAAGTTTAGATCTCTGTCCAACTGGATGGATTCAGGGAATTGATCACAACTTATATGAAAAATCATCAAACCATTAAGAACAGCATGCCATGCAGTGGCTGTGAAACACGTATAGAGTATGCGAACAGTCAAAGAAAACCAGAAAGTGATGATTAAGGGTTGGAGCAGTCCAGAGCCTTCTCAGAGGCTCTAATAGTTCCAGGAGGAGCAATGAACCCAGCCTTACATGATTTTAGCTTTCTTTCGTGGCAGACTTTTTAGTGAAAAAAAATTGTATAAACCAAGGTAGAGATCTGAGAAGTGAAATACTGTAATATGATAGACATCCTGCAATGGGATCAGAGCTTTGTGCAGTTGAACAAAAGCATGGCTTCAGATGTTAGTAAGTCCATAGCATTGAATTAAAAGTTTAAGTAAGTCTGTTTTTAAAGTAGAGTATATACTTGAATAAATCAAATTTATTTTCTTCCCCTCCTTATATTCTCCATCCCTTCCATATGATTCTGGTCCATGTAATGCATGGTTATTCCAGGACTAAATAACAGGTTCTAGAGAAGCAAAATATACTAACAGTTTAAATTCTACTAGAAATTGACACTAGAAACTGTGTGTGTTTGTATGTATGTACATGTATGGTTGAGCAAAATTACTTTTGTCAGTAATAAAAAAATATAAAAACATAGGAAGCTAATGAAATAGAAACTAATGTAAAGTGAAGAAAACAGAAGTCCAACCACTTCTAGACAAGAGACAAGCCCCAAAGTGTAGTTGAGACATCCAATGACACTCTATTGAAGAAAAATAATTATCCTTTTGTCAGTGGGTATCATTTACATATTGCTTCTTGGGTAGGAGTGAGAAGTCTGTGTCCACCCCCCTCTCTCAGGGCTGGGACTCTGTCCGGTTTTTATTTTAGATTTTGTAATTATAAAATTAGGATACTTTTCGAATCCTCTCCTTTGTTAAAACCATAGAATTATTTTATATAGGTTTTCTTTTTTTTGGCTCTTGGGCCAAATAGCCTTTAGGCATTTTTATTGACCGTCCTTGGGTGTTGATTTGGGAAGTATAGATAGTCCCTTAAGTCCTTTTTTTGTTTTTGTTTTTATTACTATTTTTTTCTTTTTTGGCTCCATCGCACAGCATGGGTTAGACTTAGCTGGCTACAGCATGTGTGAATTGAGTGTCACAATCTCAGTGGTAACCTAGGCCATTGCTAAGATAAACGTTAATTTTTTATTCTTTTTACCAATTTAGCAGCAATAGAGGTTCCAGCTTGGTGAACAAAGCACCATCACTTGCAAGGAAAGGTAAGGTCTCATTTGTGTCTCCCTGAGACCCAAAGCGACCTGAACATGACAGCGGATATGCCGTCAGCACATAGGTGGGAATATAATATTTATAAACTCTAAATACTTTTGTCTTTGTCTTTGTTTTATTTTAGTTTGTTATCTATTAAAATATATTTAAGCAACTGCACAGATAGTTGAATATTATTTTCTTGTCTTATATCTACAAATATTTATAGTTTCACTCCCGATTTTTTCCTCACCTTTCTCTTTCCTTTTTTTATTATCTACTATCTAATTCTGAGTGCGCACTACTCACCTCTCCACCTCTGGTGCAATTTTCATGTGGGGTTTTTCACTTTCTCCCTTGTGTGCCTAGCTACCCTTTTGAGCATTTTGATATTCACTGGTCAGCCCCCACATTGGATGCCATATGTTGAGGATCGGCCTCAACAAAACCATCTCTTATCAGGGTAAGAGCATGGGAATTAAGGAAATATGAGTAAAAGACATGAAGACGCATAGAATAACAAGACAGAAACCATAAGGCAGTATTGGGAGGGAATTTTAGGGATTACCCACACAGTCAACTCTGAGACATCCGATCATTAGCATTCTTTTATCTAGGTAGCTAGGTGCCCCAAGTCACATACTCTAGGTCACATATACTGAAGACCACCCTTCCCTAGGTGACCTCATATTTACAAAGGAAAGGAGCAGAAGCACATCAGCACACCCCGACCCTCTGTCAGAATGGCGCTGAGGTATCTTAACTTCAAAACAGCCAGACAACCACCTTGTGAGTTAAAAGGTATAATTACGCCTATAAGTCTACAAACTCTCTGGCCATCAGACAAGGTAGAAACGGGCCTGCATTTTTAGGCCTCCACAATTTGAACCTTTGTAGGTCTTGTGCTTGCTGCCACAGTCTCTGTGAATTCATATTCCATTACTTTGGCTGTATCTGCATGACATCATCCATCCCTTCCAGTTCTTAACAATCTTGCCTACTCTTCTCTTGCACAGAATACTGAGTTTTGAAAGCAGGGTTATGAAGACAGGCCATTTAGGCTGAGCACTCTACAGTATCTCACTCCCCCCACATCTCCAGCTCTGTGTATCTTTCTTATTTCCCAAATCCTGCAAGAACTTTCTCTGATGTGGATTAAACAAGACACTGATTTACGGATATAGCTGTAAGTCGTTAGGAATTTTTAATTACTCACCCAGTGAATTTCGTCTGTTTTTCAGTATAGCAGTATTAGTATTCAAATGCTGGTTACTAAAACCGATACTATATTTTCTCAGTAATAGTGAAATGGCCATTAATTAGAAATTATGAAAATGTTCTTTTAATTGTTTAGTTCAGTTTTTTTAAATAAATTAGTTAATTAAAAGACTTCAAACCAGATTGCACCCCGTCTACTCCTTGATTCACTCTCAGGAAATAGCTCCACATCCCTGTGAGCCAATGAGCCTCAGTAACTCGCTGCTGAATTTATAGGCTGGTTTCAGTGTCACAGAGCTTACAAAACACAGAAGAATGTAACCAGTATATTAGGCAGCTCCCACGAAATGAATGCCGCCTGAGAGGTCAGACTTCTCTCATTTCCACAAATCACAAAGATCTGACTTTAATATTTAACTTTATATTCAAGTATTGAATATACAGGAATAAGTGACATATGTATTGCAAGTACAATAATTAGCTGATTCCCCGATCTCCCCATAAGATTGACTAGTGTGTGAGTTGTGTGTGTGTGTGTGTGTGATTGTGTGTAAATTAGAGTACAAGCTCAAGAGCTATTCAGCAGACAAGACACCTTGTTTTTTGAGATACTCTCTCATTGAGCTCTGTAGCACAGGAGGAAGGCTGGCTATGTAGCCCCAATTGCCTGTCTCTGTCTTCCCAGCACTAGGGTGACAAATGTAAGAAACTTTGTGTGGCTTTTTTGTGGGGGTCACAGGGATGCGCTTTGTGTAAGTAGTTTACCTACTTTACTGTGTCTTCCTCTAGATATGACACATCTCATAAAAAACAGTGTCTTAAATAGTATTAGCACATAAATATACACAAATACCACCCAGAATTTTAATAGCAATACTATATGCGTGCGTGTGTGTATAATTTTAACCTTTTCTCCATCCCCTTGAACAATACTACCATCAACCATAATGTATATCTTTCAAATAAAATATTAATCTTCACAACCATTTTTAATTGTATGAATTTCTTAATCAGTATTAAACCTGAAAATGCCATTTTGTGATACATTAAAGAATACTGCAATTTTGTAACAATGTTCCTTTAGTGAAACTTACTGTTTTCCACATCTCTTTAAATAAGCATTACTGGAATTTAAACAGCTTTTGCATTACTACTGTTAATCACAATTTAGACTAATTAAATCTCTTTCATTTTAAGAGCAACTATCACCATGCTTCCCTTAAGCTTTGTAACTTTGTTTTTTTTTTTTCTGAGACATTTTGAAAGTTCCTTTAAAACCTTGTGAAAAGACATATTAACTAGAAGTCAAATATTTGCAAGATACCAGTGACAATGATCTGAAATTTTCTATGAAGTAATATATATGTACTATCAGCATAATAAAAATTCATCTAGGGAAGGCTGAAACATTAAAATCATACCAAGAAGAATTTAAATTTTTGCTGAACAATATAATTAACCACACAACCTTGAGCTTTAATTTTCTTGTGTATAATATCTACTTTTTAAAAGAAATAATAAGAAATGTTTCTTTTATTAAAATGGACTTTTCAGTGAAATATGTCCTGATTATGGTTTCCCCTCCCTCTTCTTCTCACACTTCTTCTCTGCTTCCCTTCTCATCCAAATCCACTTCTGCTCCCTCTCACTGCCAACCCTCATCTCTCATTAGAAAACATTAGGCATCTAAGGAATAATAATAAGATAAAATACAATACTATAAAACAAAAAATGGAATAGAACAATAGAAGCAAACGAAGAAGCAAACAGCAGGAAAGGCACACAAGAAAAAGCAAAAGAAATAGAAATTTATAGAGACCTACTTGTTCCTACACTTAGGAATCCCATAATACAAACAAACAAACAAGCAAGCAAAAAAATTAATCTAGAAACCATTATATGTACAAAGAACCCATAGGGTAAAAACAAATGAATAAAAATATGCAACACATTTTGTTAACAAAAGAAAGATTGAAAGAAAAAGCCCTGACACATTATGAGACAAGGAATATACAAAGATGCCTTTGAGTGTCTTTTTCGTTCTCCTTCTACTGCTGGGAGTGCAACCCTCCCCTTAAGAATAGTTTGACTCCCTTGGAAGAAACTAAGTTTTCATTTGCAAGTGCTTATCAATGAAGATAGCTTCTGGAATAGGTATAGAGGCATGATGTGTACATTTTCCCTTTCAGCTCTAACATCCCATTTGTGTGTTGTATGTCTCATGCTACATTATATAAGCACTGTCTCTACTATTACTTGTTAAAGATAATTTTGAAATTTTAAGTATAATTTTTGCCTTGAAATATAGACTACATAGAAGTACATTTCCAATGTTTGTAGTTTTATATAATTTATATAGTGTGTCAAAAAAGATTAATGCTGCATGAATAATATGAAAGATCATACTACAATTCAACCAGTTACAACAGTGTTAAATTTTTGGTTAGTTTTTATTCTCAACATTCACACATTCTTTATATATAAACTTATATACGTATGTGAGAAGATATGTGTGTGTGTGTGTGTGTGTGGGAGAGAGAGAGAGAGAGAGAGAATACTCTAAATCACTTGAGGAGGATAGGTATCAAATGCACTTAGTCCAGAAATTCAATATTTACATTTTTAATAATAAGAAATTTTATTGCACAACAAACACATTTCTTTCTGCTTCTTGTTGTATCATTTTATCTATACAACACAATACATTATTGGTTTTTGACATAACTTTTATAAACAATGTTATAAAATGTATAAAAAAGATGTTTTAAAATATAACATGATATGAGTATCTATATCATTTTGAAAGAGCTTATTAAATTGTGTATGTGTGTGAGCATGTTTCATGTGCATTTGCGTGTTTTATATGTTTATTTATATGTTTGTGTAGCATGAGTGTGTCTGTGAGTGTGTGTCTGTGTGTGTGTGTCTGTATGTGCGTGTATCAGACTCAGATGATAGTAAAAAGTATACTTTTGGCTCTCTTGTTCTTACTATCAAAATAATCAAAGAGACTGATAAATTTATCTTAGATATAATGACAGAGCCTACACTGTTTTGTAGATTAAGGAATTTTATCCAAATAGTCTTTACCTATAGGGTTTTAAATTCATTAAAAACCTAACTGTGTCCCAAAATTTGCAAGACAGGTCAATGTTTCTCTTTACTTCTTCCTCAATTTTTATGCATAGCTTCAACACAACCTCCCACATTTTCCAACACTAGCAAGTAAGGATGAGATAACTTTGGGGGCAACCTTATCCTAAGTGCTCCTTTGGTGCCAGATCCTGTGAAAAATTATTCTAGTTAAAGACATGCCTCTTGACAGTGGGATTGTTTCCATTCATTCTGCTTTGCCCATGCCTGGATTCCAGCTAAGTTTACTCAAATCAGAGTGACAAGTGTGGTACCTAGAAAATTATACTGTGGTATAAAGGAAAATAAGTTTCTGATATTTAGTTTATCATCCTGTAATGTGGAAAGAGGAGCAGTTTCAATAATTTTAACATGGAAAAGGATTTCTCTAAGGAGCAAACCTGGAAGATGACAGGAGAATGTGTGAAAAAGATCTGTAAGAATAAAGAGATTTTAACTTAGTTCATTTTCCTATTCCAAATGCTCATTACTTATGAGTTATCTGTTAAAATAACTGACTTTGCATTGTTTTCAGATTGAGAAGATGGTTCAGTGCTGATTTTATTAAAGTAGCTTACTGTAAAACATACTTCTAAAAAAATCACACAAACTAGAAAATGGTATTTTAATACTGTTGGCTGAATATTAATGTAAAAACTAATATTTGATGGCAATAAAGTAGGAAACATATCTATTTCTTAGTTGTAGTGTGCTTTATTCTGCCAGAACACACAGGAGAAATGTTTTAAATTGTCAAGTGTTCTTTCTGTTTTACTACCTAGAAATTATTCATCTACCTAGATGTGTGATCACTATATATACTATCCAATAATAAATAATATCTATTAATGATGTATTAATTTTTAATGCACAGTCTTATTTCAACAAATATAATTCCATATTTTTCCTACTATTGACCTATAAACTCCATGCTACTCAACATCCATCCCCTTAGTTAAAGCATACTGGGAGTTCAAATGTACTGATCACTCTGGGCTTAAATGAGGAAAAACCACAATTCTTTAATATAAAAAAATATATCTAAAGAAGTTGAAGTCTCCTCACTAAAGCAATATTTGGTTTTATACGATTATTGTTAAAAATACAGGTAGAATGGAGAACATGAAGAATTCGTCAGTCATCTTCAGAGCCTGAAAATATAGTTTACATGGATTTTGACAGGTGCTTAGACTTCAGCCAGTAAATAAATATTAAATAGGATTTAAAAAAAAGCATTTACTGACCTATCTTAAGATATGCTTGTAAATAAAAATTCCAAATGGATGAAGATGTAATATGGAGAAAAAGATTAAGAATATGCCTCTTAACACCTTATTTGTGGTGAATAGAAAAATATAGCATTATTTTCAGTAAAGTTTAAGGCATATTGCTATTTTCAGTCAGTAAATTTCAAGAACAGTCTAATTGGACCACGTTCAAAGGCTGTGTGGAGTTGACTCAACAACCCACAACATACTCTGCTATGGATGTTCTTGGAGTTGTTCCCAGACTGACACTGTCTTCAGTAGGAGTCACATATGCAGATTTCAGTACTGAAACTAGTGGAAGGACAGGATGTTATTACAAAGAGAAAAATCTGCAAAATGTTTCAAATATTAGTAACAGCCAAAAGAGAAAAGAAGTGACAGTTAATCAAATGTCAAAGCAGCATCATGTAAAGCCAGTTCCGTCCTCAGAAAAGTACATGTGGTTCTTCGTGCTTGAGTCAAGCTTCATATTCTGAAGATGAAAATATGTGACGTTTGTTTCTCAAAAAGGAAACTCTAATCAAAAGGCAAGTCACAACAGTTTTTTTTAGAAAAAAAAAACAAATTTAGAATGAAACATTTATGTTTGAATTTCTGAAAAAGAGAATAATAGAAAAATGAAATACAGCAAAATGTGTGCAAATTAGTGATTTATAAAAGATTAGATTTTGATTAATTTATTTCATTAAAAACTAGAATGATTTTTTTTTCAAAATGTAAAACCAATTATATCCCCTCTGCTTTTGTAACTGTCATTACTGATCACTCATTAGTACATAAAGGATGTGTCATAAAGTTCAAGGCTTAGTTCTTTCCCAGTCTCACTGATCTTACACCATCTCCATCAATCCCTTTTATGCACGTACTCTCTGTTCTTACCTCATTGAGTTTCTTCAGTGGCCCCAGGGTGCCCTGCGTCTGTGGCTATTTATGTAGAAACCACACCTTCTTACCACATAGAAGGCTCTTCCCTTCCGTGTTAAGTTGATCATTTTGTCTCCATTGACTCAATCACTTTTTCAAACAAAAGAATCAGTTCATTTGTTCCACTATGAAAACTCACAGAAAGCTATTTTGCCACCATGAAACTCTCCAGTAGGGCATAAGATCCATGTAACTGTTGCCGACAACATTGCTTAATGAATCAAGAAAAATCCACAAATGTTTCCTGAGTAACTGAATAAGTAAAATAATGGATCAAAGTTTTAAAATAATCAACACAATTGCTGAATGAGTTACCATAAAAGCAAGTAAAAGCTAACCTGTTCTAAGTAAATGAGGGCTCTGAGACACTAGTTCATATCTATTCCATGGGTAGATGCTTTTTAAGCTCCACACTAATCATTAGAGTTCACAGAGACAGCTCTGTAGGGTACACTGGGAGCTCCTTATCTCCCCAGAAGCAGAATGATTACAGGAGAGCTTTCAATCTTTACAACGTATTGTCTTAATCAACGTAGTGTGCTAAAGAAAATAATTCCAGTACTCGCCGTATTAACTCATAGATCATTATCACTCACTGGCAGGAAAGCATGAGAATGGCTTCTAAAACCAAACAAAATAATAAATTCTGCAATAAAGAATTTCAAGATATTCTTGATGCATACAGCTGTGCTGGCTCAGTGGGGTAGCTTTTAATGAATCCAAATTTCACAAAGATTCAAGAAAATGTAAAAACTGCTAGTATCTCTGTATTAATAAAAGCATCCAAACAATGTTCTATTTAAATGTGCTGTCTTGGAAGTTGCACATTAAGTACTCTAAGCTACTTATTATTAACACCAGGACCTGGTTACTGTCATAAGAGCTGGAGGCCTTGAAATGTAATTAGCAAGGCAATTAACTCTCATCAAAAAATGTTAACAAAACACAATGAGAGAACAAGAGAAAGTATAGAAACAGCTGTACTGGATAGATAGCATTAACAAGAGAAAAACTAGAGACACTCAACAGAGGGGACAACAACCTTCCTCAAACAGATGGCAGACAATTGAATCATCTGCTTGTAAAATTTGAACTTATCTAAGTAACTCAGGCCTCAGCAAATTATTATAGAATCAAACACATAATTTAATGTATCAACTGAAACAAGCAGAATATATATAAATGAAACAATACATTTTAAAACAGACATACTTTCAAAATTACATATTAATGATGTATCTGTAATTCACAATACCCAAGTGCTTCAGAACCATGTGTTGTGAGAAGCCTTCCATAATGTGTGAAACTCTAATAAAAACTCAAAGTGACAATAGTCCAAAATTACTATACACATAGTACAAAATTACTATAACACATCATTTATGCTTTATTTGATTAGTTGATAACCATTTGTTACTAGAAGCTGCAATCTAGTAATTAAAGATGGTAGAAAGTCATGAAAGGCTCTAGAAGTTGTTAATAATCCCAAATATTGCATTTGGCTTGAAAGTTCCTATTGCCAGCTTACATTCTCAGGTATTACTGGAAAACAAAGAAGAAAGAAGGTTCCTAATTCCCTATTTATATTTACAGACAAAAAAAGTGGAGAAATGTAGTGGTGGTGGTGAAGGTGGTGAAGGTGGTGGTGGTGAAGGTGGTGATGGTGGTGGTGGTGGTCATGGTGGTGCGGATGGTGGTGGTGGTGTGTGTGTATGATTTGAGATTTTAAAAAAGTTCTATATTTTTAACTGTTGTGCAGAATATAATTAGACATTTCCCTTGAGGCGGGGAGGAGGCGGAAATTTTTTTCCAATAAAAAATTATATTTAAAAAAAAGAATATAATTAGACATGAAGAGCTCTATTTTAACAAATATGTTAATGCTATTTCAAGGGAGAGAAGTCAGCTCTGCTGAGAGTGAACAGTTCTCAGAGAAACAACTAGCTATAAAGCAAGTCTACTATGTCTTAGCACTTACAAAGAAGACAATTTTTTTGTTAGTTTTCTGGTGTAGAATTACTCAATAAAATACCCTTACTAAGATTCTGGCACCATGTTCTTTATACTATCATCTACCATAATCAGGGGCCAAATGAAGCTCTTTTCTTGCCACATTATCTACTATCAGTGATCTTGTTATAAAAAATAAAAAATGAAGCAAGATAGCATTCAAACACATGTCACAAGGTTACAATGGAGAAATTGTTGAAAAATTATGATTAAAGTTATTACTAAAATCCTATAATTCAGTAAAATTGTTTTAGGCATCTCAACATCAAAATTATTACATTATATAATTCTACAATTTCTTATAATTATTGTAAGCATCTCAGCAACTGCGATATTATATTATTATTAATCTATAGGTTACAGAAAAAGAAAAGAAGCCAATAGTTTTCTTTCAGCATAAGAAAACTATTTTTTCTCTTCATTTATTAGATATGAAAAAACATATATATATATTAGAGTGACCAGAATCAAGAGGATGAGTAGAGAAATGGCTATAGAGTTCTGACCAGCCTCTTCCTAGAGCCCCTTGTATACTTTGATGTATGTTATATTTTTTTATCTTTAGAGTTGATTTTAATCACAGTTTCTTGAATTTGAGAGACTTAAGTGACAGACAGTCAGAATTTGATTAATAAAAGATAAATTGGAGCCGGGAGTTGGTGGCGCACGCCTTTAATCCCAGCACTCAGGAGGCAGAGGCAGACGGATCTCTGTGTGTTCGAGACCAGCCTGATCTACAGAGCTAGTTCCAGGACAGGCTCCAAAGCCACAGAGAAACCCTGTCTAGAAAAAAAAAAGATAAATTGGATTCTAGAGTATTTGCTTTATCCAAGATGTAGATCCAGAGTAAATTGCACAATAAAATGATACCTAGTCATCACAATCAAGAAAAATTATATATACCTGTATATATTATATATATATAAATTCTAGCACAATAGTTACAAATACATGTTTATAATCAAATAATTTAGAAAAATAGACATATTGCTTTAAGCAACAGCACAGAAAAGCATTTTGCCTTCTAATTTCTCAAAAAGTTAAATTGTGACCAATGAGTCACACTTAAAATCCTTTGCTTTTTCTAGCTAAGACTTCTGAATAAATTAGCCTGCTCATGAGGCAATAAGTACTCACACTTCAGGCATCTTTGTAAATGTTACTTCAATTACTCTTGATTTATCACCCTCTTTATATGTTTGATAGCTTTTATCACTAGTCTGTAAGAATTTTCTTGTTTCTTTTCTTGTTTCCATCTACAGTTATAAGGTTATAAATTCTGTTCTGATGGGGAGCTTGCTTATGATCCCCGGTATTAAATTCTCAGCAAATAGAATAGTGTCTGGCTCACAGTAGGCAATCAATGAATATGTGTTGACTAAATGGGTGAACAAGTTAATAAGGGAATAGTTTATAAAACCTTACTGGATTTTGTGGCAGAGCAGTCTGGATAATAGTTGCAGTGTATTTTTTATATTCAAATCCCAATTTCATATTAGTAGTTGCCTGGATTTAGAAGGCAGACTGAAATATATCTATATAAAACATCCTCCTTCATCTTAGAATAATTTATTTTCTGTTCTTAAATTCAAAGTTATTTTTTTTAGTGGTAAATAGATCTATAGAGTTTTTACAAGATAAAGAATGGAAGAGTCCAAATTAGACTAGGGTTGTCAAAGTGTTGCCTCTAAGTGGCTTATTCTACTGTTTCAACAGAAAAATTAGACTCAACAGTATTTCCTTGATAAATAGCTCATCAGTTTCAAAGCAGTGAGGTTTTTTCTGGTTACCTGATCTTATGTTTGAGTGGAAATCACAAGAGTCAAACAATATACATACTGTAAGGCCTGTGATGATACTTATTTCACATCTTCAATTACCAAACTCTACACCAGTGGGAATTGTACTGACTATAAACAGCCCAGAACAATGCTCCTTTTGAATAAATAAGAAGGTCCAGATATCTTCTGTACTGTACTTTTCCACAACTAATCTTAGAGTTGACAAAATAAAGTATCCATACTACCAATTTAATAGAATCAAATGCTAAACTGCGGATCATCAAGAGTTTAAAGTACATCTATCATCCTGCCATTGGTGAAGACAGTGATTTAAGCAGCCATTTACATGGTTACAATTCCTTTACATCTTATATAGTCTAACAATATAATTTTGACAACTGGAGATTTGTGGAGGTCACAGGAACTTTTCTCTCAGAGATGGCAAATCTTCAAACTGAGAGAAGTCCCTTTCCCCCTGTCCTTCAAGGAGATGTATTTGCTCTTTTTCTTTCTTGCGAGTACATGTTCATACCTATGTTTATGTTCTCTCATGTGTGTGCACATGTGGGAGATAGGGACACTGCATGCTTTGTATTACCTCTCCATCTTCCTTTTTGAGAGGGTATCTCTCACTGAATCTAGAACTCTTCCATTTTATTAGACTGGCTTGTTACCAGACCCTTGGGATCCTGTCTCCATGCCTGCCCCCAGCATTTGAATTACATTTATAGGTTGGTAAGTCAAGCTTTTTAGTAGAGTTATAGAGATCATATGTTATAAGCACTTTACTGAAAGAACCATCTCTACAGTCCTAAGAGCCTGATTTGGACTCATTTATCATCATATACTTATGTCATGATCATACAGAATCCCTAACCTACCTCTTTCTTTTTCTTAGTTGAATACTCTTAGGAAAGTCCAAATGAAGGGTTGGGACTGAGATACATGAGTATCAGAACCACATGTTGTTATCATTCATCCTTTAGAGCATACTTGAGCATGGTTTCTTACAGATCATATAATTTTTGATAGACTACTCTTCTTCACATAACTGCACTTTATGGTCCTAGCAATTGAATGTCTCTTGCAAGTCATGAGGAATGTTAAAAGAAAAAAAATGGTGATGTGTTAGTCAGGGATCAAGTGATTAAATTTCATTTTGTCCCAGAAGATGCTTACCTATGGTGATATCCAAGAAATTCATCAGTATGGTTATAGGATAGGGTCATTTCAGGTTCTCTGTCCTCAGCTGCCCCAGGAACTAACTGGGGACATCGTCCTGGGCACCTGGGAGCCCCTCTAGGTCCAAGTCTCTTGCCAACCCTAAGATGGCTCCCTTAATTAAGATATGTGATTCCCTGCTCCCCTATCCAGCCTTCCTTTATCCCAATCATCCCATTTCCCAAGTTCCCCCCACCTCCCCTTCTCACTTTTCTCTCCCCATCTCCCCTTACCTCCCTCCCACCCCACCCCCAAGATCCCAATTTTTGCCCAGCAATCTTGTCTACTTCCCATAACCAGGAGGATAGCTATATGTTTTTCT
>NW_026067988.1:4501491-4523032 GCF_014885135.2 Alexandromys fortis
GGGGGGGGGGGGGGGGAAATGGGAGATGGGGAGGGAAATGGGAGGCAGGGAGGAGGCGGAATTTTCGTTTTTTTCTTTTTTTTTTTTTGCAATTAAAAAAAAAGAAGACGCTTACCTAAAAAGTAAAATTATGAACTAAGAACATTATAGCTTTACTCTAAAATATAAAGTGTGGGTACTGGTATGTATTGTATACTTCAAAATAATTATTTCAGTCAAGTTTGAAGGTTTAAAAATAAATAATAAATGTTTGAAGAGAGAGAAATGCTAGTTACTGGAATGTAATCATTACTACTTATATATAAAATATGGGAATTATCACAATATAGTCTCAAATCAATGCAGCTAACATGTCAATTAAAAGTGTTTAATAGTAAAAAGTGTGCCTGTATTACAACTATTCTTAGTCAAAGCTAGATTATTTAAAACTTATAATTTCAAAACGCAGTGCTTTTATTCTAGGTGATTCTATTTAATTTTGTGCGGCATATTTATTTTTCATACTATTGATAAGACAACTTTCTATGTCCTATAGCACTGCGGACAGGCTAGACACGGCGTGTTTTGCTGGGATTAAGAAAGAAATGGGTAGTACATCATTTCCGAGAAATTGGAGGCAGCATGGCAGCACGCCGTCATTTAGCACAGATTTCTCTGAAGACTTTACATAATTTTGCATACCTCATCTAATTACAAATCACAGAAAGTGGTTTGCCTTAAAATATGCATGGTAGTTTCATTTCATCCGCGCTGGAATTTTCAGAGAAGCCTGCGCATAGCAGAAACATTCGAGAAATATCAAGTGTTTAACCTCTGCCTTCATTTCCTATTTGGCTTTTGTCGATAGTGCAGCTGAAGGGACTTTATGGTACATTGGAGTGGATCTGCCAGGGCTTACTTTTTCAAAACCCAGATCTCTAGATCATTCTTCACATCGGAACAAAATCCTTCACTCGGAACTTGTTCTTCAAAATACTAGTCTTTAAAAAAAAAAAAAAAAATACTAGTCTTTTGCTATCAAGTGTTTTCAGTAAGAAGCCAAGTCTGCTGCTCACTTTGTAAAAGGGATGTTGTTGATTTTTGTATTTTGTTTTTCTTGATGTGTGTTTAGCTGTTCAGAATGAACTCCACTCATAAAAATTTATGGAACGCGTGGAATACTGACGCCAAGATGCTCCTGTCCTTACGTGCATGAGCAGCCTGGCAGTTAATTCTCTTGATTATGCAAAGATGGAATTACGGCAAGAATTACTGACGGACTGGTAGGTTTGAATTTCCCACTTCAGAAGCGGTGAATTGTTTCCTTTATGTTCTGTGACGAATGAGCCGACTAGCTGCTTGGCCATGCAGTGAAGTTCAACATGAGCAGAGGAGCTGACAGGACTGTGGATGCCTTTGAAAACTGATTACAACCTGTCACCTGCAAACAGATGCTTTCAGCATCATCAAATGCTTTGCTTAGTAAACATGTTTCCTAATATTCTTTTCTTATTAGTAATTGTTGTTATTTCATAATTTTATACTTTGCATTTATTCCTACCCTCTCTTATTTCCTTTCTACTCCTACTCGACCCCACCCTTTACTTTCCCCTCTTCACTAGTTTTATTCCATTTATTGTCCCAGAGAGTTTCATTAGGTCCACCTCTGTGAGCCTCAGTTTGAAAGCAATCTTTGGAGCCCAGAGGGAGCACACAGAGGTATAGAACTGGGTATTACCCACTTCCTTAGGATCTGTTTTTGCCATATGTCAGCAGTACATGGAAAGGCCCCATGAGACCCTTCACCTTTCTTAGCTGTGTAAAATCCAGTTTCCTTAAATGTAGTTTCAGTATATACAGATGTTAGGAATTCATGATTACCATGTTCATGACATGCATAGAAAATGGTATTTGGGCCAGGCAGTAGTGGTGCATGCGTTTAATCCCAGCAGTTGGAAACCAGAGGCAGGCCAGTCTCTGTGAGTTCGAGGCCAGGTTGGTCTAAAAGAGCTAGTTCCATTCACCAGAGCTACAGAAAAAACAAAAAACCTGCCTCTAAAAACAAAAAAGAAAGATGGTATTTTGTCTCCACATCAGTGTAATCCTTTGTCTGGGAGGTAAATTACAACATTTCAGCAATTAAGGCCCCATTTGTGTAGAAATAATATTGCAACATAATTTTGACATTTTTATTTTATTTTTGAGATTATAAGATAATTACAACACTTATGCCTGCTCTTTTCTCCTTCTAAACCCTTCAATATAACCCCCCCTTTTCTCTTTCAAATTCATGGCCTAAGTTTTCATTAGTGGTTTTAAATGTAGACATGTATATGTATATAGACATATATTCCTAAATACAGCTTGTATGTTCATTTTCCTTCCTGATCATTTGTTATTAAATAACCGAGTGTATTTTAAAGCAATTAGCGTGTTCTTCCCATGGGAAGATTATTTCTCTCATTCTCTGAAATCCTTGGTTGCCTGTAGTTCTTTATATAGGGTTGAGATGCCTAAGACATGGAACACAAGAGAAAAAACATGCCTGGTACTGGAAACCTACCCAACCTTCTGGGGCTAGTGATATCACAGATCTTGGAGAACATATAAGCACTGCTTTACTAAACTAGGATAATCCCTAGCTACATTCTAGGTCTTTGTACTTATATCCACAATATTCACTCTTAATCAAGGAGACTTCTCTGCAAGAGATGGAGAACACTACAGAAAACCACAAGCAATCAAATCCAGAGTTGTGGATCCCATTCTCTGATGGATAAATCTACAAATATATATATATATATCATAGATAGGTGAAGCAAAATTAATAAAAACTCAGAGCCTGATATTGGGGGTTCAACCTGAAGATCATAAAAGCAAAGCACCCAGCCACTGGCTCTTACCTCGACCTCAATGGCTATTCTGACTCCAGGAATCTCAGAATAAGACTGAGACTGAGAACTGTCTCCTCCCATTTTATAACTCTCTCTAGTTCTGGAATTAAGGGCATGCACCACTATTGCCTGTTTTCTATGGCAAGCTAGTGTGACTACTGGGATTATAGGTGAATATCATTATGGCTACTGGGATTTAAGGTGTGTTTCTTTGCTGTCTGGTCTGTAAGGCTAGCCAGTGTGACCGTTTTACTTTTCTGATCCTTAAGCAAGATTTATTTCTTAAAATACAAATGACATGCCTCTACAGATAAATATATATCATATATACAGATATACATTCTGATGAAGGACATTCATATTCTAATACATAATATACAAATACATTATGAGTAATGATTGAAACTGCTATGAAATATTGATAGTGAAATTTTCCAATCTTTAATATATAAATAAAAGAAATCTAGTAACTACTTTTATAAAGACTTCAATTATTGTGCTAAATTTTGCATTTGATTACTAATTATATGTGCATCTCATTATGTAGGATTGATATTTCTGTTAGATTTCTTAACATCAATACTACGCTGTCTTCTAGAAATCTTGCCTAGAGCAGTGTTCTAAATTACCAGATATTCTACAAAATACTAAGAGATGAAGATGTATCAGAAGAAAATTTTCAATTTTTTTGTTCTTGTTGTTTTGTTTTTCAGGAACAGGTTTCCCAGTAGCTATGGAGCCATTCCTGGAACTTGCCCTGCAGACCAAACTGGCCTCAAACTCAAGATCCCACCTACAGCCAGGCAATGGTGGCGCACGCCTTTAATCCCAGCACTCGGGAGGCAGAGGCAGGCGGATCTCTGTGAGTTCGAGACCAGCCTGGTCTACAGAGCTGGTGCCAGGACAGGCTCCAAAGCCACAGAGAAACCCTGTCTCGAAAAAACAAAACAACAACAACAACAAAAAAAAAAACAAACAAAAAGAAGATCCCACCTACATTTGCCTCCTAAATGCTGGGATTAAAGGCGTGAACCAACACTGCCTGGTCAGATGATACATTTTAACAATAGCAGTATTGGTTACAGCTGTTTTATCAATGGCTGTTACAGAATCCAACATATATGAAGTAATATTTGTGTGAAGGGAAAATGAAAATTCAGACATTAGCTCTGTGGTAAAAGAATGTGGAAATGTCATAGACATGAGAAGAAAATTGACTTTGTAGATTTATTTATTTTGTGTTGTTGCAACCTTGCTTAGTTTCATAAAGCATGTACTATGAAGCCCTAAGAGGTTATAAATGTTAGTTTTGATTCACAAAAGTATCAATAATAATCCAAGAAAAGGGACTCTCCTTTTGAGAGCGGAGACACAAGGGAGGGTTTGAAGGGAAGATAGCTGGGAAGAAATGGAGGGAGGAATAAGATGGGGAAAGTAGTAGTATTTAGTAAAATTAAAATATTTACGTAGTGAATTTAATAAAGGAATTTCAAATTGGTTATGTATCCAATCAGAGATATCTGAAGAACAGAGTTTAGAGTTGGTGAGGTTGCTATTTTCATACAAATCAAACATCTCTTACCTGGTTTGCTGATGGAATGCACAAGCTGCTGGTTGTGGAAAGGCATCCTACCTAACTCTTAGGGACAAACAAATGCATGAAATCTCTCGACTACTTTTTACTGATATATGATCTTAACATTTGTCCTCAGGGAAACTTATGAGAAATATTAGTTCTGATAATATTTAAATGATAAAAATGTCAACCAATAATTGTGAAGCGTATAAAGTCAGTCTAGATTTGAATATAGAATTTTGAATTGTAGAGTTATCTTTTGTAAACCTGAATATGTGTCTGGAAAGATGACTGAGTGGATTAGAGCATGTGCTAGTCTTTCAGAAGACCTCATCCCCAACATCAGTTCTGTGCAGTTTAAAGGCTCTGGTAATGTGTAAATATGCCACACCTTCTTTATCCATCTAGGTTGTTTCCAGGTCCTGGCTATTACAAATAATGCTGCTATGAACATAGCTGAACAAATGTCCTTGTAGTATGATTGAGCATCTTTTGGGTATATGCCCAAGAGTGGTATTGCTGTGTCCTGAGCTAGGTTGATTGCCAATTTTTGAGAAATTGCCATATTGATTTCCAAAGTGGTTGTAAAAGTTTGCACTCCCACCAGCAATTAAGGAGTGTTCCCTTTATTCCACATCCTCTCCAGCATACACTACCATTGTTGTTTTTTTATCTTAGCCATTGACTGAGCTCCCAAAGTCCAGTTGAAGAGTGGAAGGAGTCAGAATATGACCAAAGAAGTTAAGACCATGATGGGTACACACACTAAAACAGTTTACTTGAGCTAAAGGGAGCTCACCAACTCCAGTGGGTCAGGGAAGGAACCACCATAGGTCCAAACTAGTTCCTCTGAATGAAAGTGACAGTTGTATGGTTAGGGCCGACTGTGGGGCCACTGGCAATGGTACTAGGATTTATCCCTATTGCATGTGCTGGCTTTTTGGAACCTATTCTCTCTGGATGGATACCTTGCTTAACCTAGACATAGTAGGGGGGATGTTCTTGAACCTTCCTCAAAGAAATGTGCCTTACATTCTCTGAGGAGTGGATGTGGTACGATGAGGTAGGGATGGGTAGGTGGAAAGACTGGAAAGTGAGGGAGTGGGAACTGGGGTTGGTATGTAAGAAGAAAAAAGTTTGTTTCATTGTTTTTTAAAAATAAAAGCAAAGAAATTAAATAAAAAGAAAAAAATTAAAGTTGCTAGTAAGTGTAATTCTGGAAAATCCAACACTTCTGGCCTCTCCAGGCACCTACACTCATGTCCCATATTCAAATCACACACATAAGAATATATAAATAATAGTAATAAGTCTTTCAAATTTGAAGGCACTCAGTTACTTGGTCATCACACTGTTCTTTTATCTCAAACTATATTCTGTTTTCATTCATCTAAAAAAACTGTACTCACTTTATTGAAACAGTAGATCTCCTAATCACTCTGAATTGGCTACTAGCCAATACATATGTAAATCGAAACATCGTATTGTCTTATCATTTAAACAATCAAAATAGTCAATAAAATTTTGTCATGAAAAATTTCAAGTGCATGTATTCTGCAAAACTGTTAGGATATCAGTTAAGGATGTGAATATAAGAGCTACTTAGCTAACACCACCTCTGCGAATAGTTGGGCAGACTTCATCTAAGTTCATACTTTTTGTGAAAGCTTGCCAGTGTCTGTAACATATCCCTTCCCCTTCAGTCATCTTTACACTTCATTCCAGCTAGAACTGAAATGAATGCCTAAGTACAATACTGGGCTGTTTATCCCGTTCCCATCCTGACCAAAGCTTCAAAAGGAGAAAGCAACAGCATGGGGAAAGTGTTCTTCCAAACTGTAAACTGCTTTGATTGTGACAGTTGGCTGACATGCCCCTGTTGGCCTGCACACAGCAGTTAGAATTAACTTGGTCAGCACTTAAGCTCTTTAGCATCTGCATAAAAGGCAGATTATGTTACTGAAATTGAAAATGTGTAATATCATTTTATAGTTTACATAATAAACCAACAAAATGCTCAAACTATTATTCAGAATGTAAAAATCCAAGTTCCTGATTTTGCTATTAGACTACATCTTATGTCTCTACAAGATCTTATCTAGGAATATTGACAAAATCAGAACCTCCCTCCTCTCTTACCAATGTATTTATATCTATAGAATGAATTTCCTCCTTCGCAGCCATTTTAACTGTTTGCTTCCTTTAGCCTCTTTCTCAGTATGCTTTCACAGGCCTCTTTTATGCTCTCATCTCAGAGTCTTGTTTTCCAAATTACATTATTATTTAGCCTGATTTTCTGCCTTATAGGAATTTACATTTGATATCTATATAGTATAACCTGTCATTCACACAAGACAAAAATGATGCTAACAACAAGCTGCTCTTCTCACTAAGAATGAGATAAAGAAGGAGACCATTTATTACAGAACCCGTCAACAGTTTAGCAGCGTTCTGTTTGTTTTCTAGAGCTCTTTCACTAGACTTTTTTTGTTTAAAGGCTCTAGAGACTATCGCATTTATATGTCTGTCAACATATCTCTCATAATCACAATTATTTATTTATCTCCATATTTCTTGCTGGAACTCATTGGCACACTAATCCTTATGTCCGTAACGCAGTGGGCATGTACATAAAATTATTTATGTTGTTTTAAAATTTATCATTGAAAGATTACAAAAAATAAAATTGCACACAAAAAAACTAACCAGAGCCCAAAATTATCCAGCTCAATGAACTTTTCTAGAGGTCAAACACCCTTTTAGAAGAGCAGCTGTAAAGCTTCAACTTTATTTTTCTATCACAAAATTGAAGGTTGTTATTGACAATGACATTTTCCCAATTGAAGCAGTCCAGTCACCTAGACTATGTATTAGCATTATCGTCTATTACCTACTGTTCACCAAGAATTGCTATTCTACCCTTTGGATATCTTTCCAGGTAATATTTGCATTTTTATTTTGGTTTTGACATCAAGCACTTGGGAAATAAGCATTCTGTCATATCTCCCTTAACTTCTCTTCTACAAAGCTTTCTCCCTAACGCTTTTCCCGTCACTGTATTTATTCCAAGTTAGTTTACAACATTACTGGTCTACAAAAACTGAATAATATATAAGATCCTTTTGAGCTAACTTCTGAATACAAATAGGTGATTTATACCAGGTGTATGCAGGCAATATACTCTATTAGGTCTATTGAAAGTGTCCTCAATTACTGATCCGAAACCAATTCCTCCACAATTCTATAATTCCAAGGATTTTCTTTTATCTGATTGAGAGCTTCAGTTTTGCAATCTGTGCAGTACGCAATCCAGTTCATATACAAAGACATTCTCTCTTATTAAAAATTCAAATATTAATAATCAATGGTAAGAATGAAATGAAAATGAAAAAAAGGAATACTTTTCCATTTTGTTCTTTGCATGTTATTTACTAACTTTTTGTGGTAGATATTGTTTCTTCTAACCCTACTCCTTATTAGAGCAAATGTCCTATGAAAGCCACTATGTATACATGCTCAAGTACCAGCAGGACCATTGCCTGATTGTCTACATGTACCTTAATAACATCAGTCTTTCTTCTAATTAATTGGCTTCTGACTTGCTGAGCTCAGTACTTTAGTAGCACTTGGCTCTGTGAAAGCTTAGGCTCAGGATTTTCTTACATCCCTTCACCTTTTTCAAATGGATATGCTTTTATGCTGTCAGGAACATTAGTCATAGAAACCAGTTTGTCCATATACCAGAGTTATTCAAAAAATAAAATTTACCCATTTAAGTGAACTTTCTTGACTATCAGTAAGTTAAAAGATAATCCTATTAATCTTCTATATTTCAAAAAGTTTTCCTGATTCACCTATTCAAATAACCCCAATTTTAACAAAGCAGAAGATACAAAATATTAATAATTAAATATTTCGTATAATGGATTAACAATGTAATGATTCAGAATTAGTGGTAATAATATAGGGATGGATATAAGCAGAGAAGGTCCTTAACAACAATTAGTTATGTAAACCTTTCAGGGAACAGATACAATTTGCATTGATTAAGAAAACATCTATAGTGATTTTCTACTGCTCCCTTCTGGCAATCCTTACATTTGTTATCTTCATTTTTAGTGGAAAATATTATGCAAGACACATAGAACAATCTTTAATTATATAGCTCTGCGATTAACACTATAAATGAGTGTATTTGCCTTATTTCAATATTCATAAATGAAAAGGATATTCTATGAAGTTTTCATTGAGTTATTTGCATTTCAAAGTTTTATAGTATTTATGTTGTCTTTATTAAACTATTACAAGGTTGATTTAATTATTTCTTTGAGAGTATAATTCTTCATTTCTCTGTTCAAGTATCTCCTTTCAAGCTCTACCATGTAAAGTCCTTTCTTTAAAATTCATGATTTCTTTTCTTCACTATTATTTTTATATTTTACACACACACAGATATATGCACATATTCCTAAATACATAAATACATCCTGTTCTGACCGTATAATGTTATATGTATGCAAATTCTCAGGGCTGAACATGATGGCCTACACTGAGCTGAAGAGGGACAAAGGCAGACATGCTAACATGGACAAAGAGTAGAATACAATGGGGTCTCAAGGCTATATAAAGAGCTAAAACCAGCTAAGCAATGGGGAAAGTGAGAGAAACAGTCTTTTCCATATGTATCTTTGTTATATGTAACAAATAAAATAAATAAATAAAATAAAGTTCTCAATAAAACTTTAATTGAGAAGGGTTAATTTTAGGCTATTTGTTGGTCCAGCTATCCCAAAAGTGAGGTCATGGAACTGCCTCTCTGCTTTATCCACTCCACTACTCTCGAAACCTCTCTACAGTGGAATGCCTATCTCCTGTTACTAAACTTTGACTTTTGAAATATTAGTATTTGCCCCAACATTCTTAGAACTTAGTCAGTACACTGGATCTTCTAAGACCAATTTAATAGCAGTTAAACATGTTTTTATATTCCTCTCATGTGTAAAACTCTGTGATGAAAGTGTTTTGAAACATCAAGCCATGGAATCTTCTAAGTGAATCATATTTTGTCTGTGGTTAAATGCCTTATCCGGCCTCAATAGAAGTGGTATGGATCTGAGGGACAGAGGAGGAGGAGTGGGGAACTTGGAGGAGTCCAGAGATAGGAGACTGGTCAGAATGTATTGTTTAACAGAAGAAACTATTTTCAATTAAAGTACATTCTTTACTACCTCATCTATATTGCAAACCATAGAAAAGAAATATAAAAATTTAAGGGTCAGGGACTTCCTCTAAAGACAAGAACCAGAACCTGTGTAACCTAGTGACATGACTATGTACCTGCAGCCTATGCAAAGAAAAAGAACTTCCCCAAAGGGACTGTGTAGAGCTCAACATATTCGATGATAAATAAAGGAGTGATGGTTAACCTTGAACATCAACTTGGTTGGATAGAGCACTTACAAGGGTGCTTCCAAATAGAAACAACCAAAAAAAGGAAAACCATTTCTGAATGTGGGTGGCTGCATCCCAGTCTAGACCTCCCAGACAGAGCAGAGACAAGGAAAACCTTAAATTCCAGAAATCTCAATTTCTCTGTCTCTGTCTCTGTCCCTCTCTCTCTCTCTGCCTCTGTCTCTGTCTTCCCCTCTCCCTTTCTTCCTTTCTCCTTTGGTTCTTCCCCACCTTACACCATCTCTACTGCCTGTCATTGCTTTGCCACAACGAGCATCATCAACAGGATAGACTGAAAACTTGAAATTGCCTCTGTAAACTCTTCCTGTTATCAAGAAGAAAGATACATAGAGGGGGGAACAAGAACACGGGGCAAATATGAATTTATGTTTTAGGCTCACCACAATCTATTTTTATCAACTTTATCAAAAGGACTTCTAAGTTGAAGGGTCTATCCGTGAGGTACATTATGCCCTCCAAGTCATTCAAAAGGGGAAAAATTCACAGCTTCATAAACTCTTCAATAAACCGAAAAAAATACTGTATAAGTATGTGATGTGTCTGTGCGCACATGTGTGTATTTATATGTGTGTGTGTATTAATACATTCATTCATGTGCCTGAAGAGGTGAGGAGAGGATGTTAGATCATATGGATCTGGTGTTATAAGCAGTTGTAATCCTTCCCATGAAGATACTAAGAATCACTCAAGTTCTCTAGAAGAATAGAAAATGCTTATAAGACAGCCATGTCTCCAGCCACATTATTTTACGTTCCAAGGTTAATAATGTTGCTCAAAAATTAAAATGGAAAATGATAGGTAATTCTCATTCATGAAAAGAAGTACAAAATTTGAAAGTCATTACCAGTAAATTGAAACTGGGAAGTATAATTAATATAATTAATTAATAAAGTGATGAAATAAAACTTTATGGTAGTCAAACACTTCATTAAAAATGGAGAAAACATCATGAATTTTTCAGTACTGCCTCAAAATAATGAGAAAAGTTTAAAAGATAGAATAAAAATCATTTCCTGAGTCAGCAAACATCTTTCTTAGGTGGCACAATATCAAAAGTTTCAGAAGGGTGCGCCCTTTTATTTCAGTTCAGCTACTTGTGCTTGCAAGACACATAGAACACTGCCTTCCATGCCTTTCGCTGTAAGAAAATTTTAGTAGTAAGAGGAACTATTTCACTATGCAATTGCCTAATGAAAGCAATCCTGGAAAAATTGAGATGCTTAAATCACTGTCAACTTGAGAAAACGGCAGCCTACAGAATGGGAAAAGATCTTCACCAGCTCCACATCAGACAGAGGGGTGATCTCCAAAATATACAAAGAACCCAAGAAATTGGTCATCAAAAGAACAATAATCAAATTTAAAAAATGGGGTACAGACCTAAACAGAGAACACTCAACAGAGGAATCTAAAATGGCTGAAAGACACTTAAAGAAACTGTCAACATTCTTAGCCTTCAGAGAAATGCAAATCAAAACAACTCTGAGATTCCATCTTACACCTGTAAGAATAGCCAAGGTCAAAAACACTGATGAANAAGAACAATAATCAAATTTAAAAAATGGGGTACAGACCTAAACAGAGAACGCTCAACAGAGGAATCTAAAATGGCTGAAAGACACTTAAAGAAACTTTCAACATTCTTAGCCTTCAGAGAAATGCAAATCAAAACAACTCTGAGATTCCATCTTACACCTGTAAGAATAGCCAAGGTCAAAAACACTGATGAACAACACATGCTGGAGAGGTGTGGATTAAAGGGAAATCTCCTACAAGCTGGTACAACCCCTTTGGATATCAATCTGGCGATTTCTCAGAAAATAAGGAAACAACCTAACTCAAGACTCAGCAATACTGCTCTGGGGTATATATCCAAAAAAAAAATGCTCAGTCATATCACAAGGGCATGTGCTCAACTATGTTTATAGCAGCATTGTTTATAATAGCTGTAACCTGAAAACAACCTAAATTCCCCATGACAGAAGAATGGATAAGGTAGATTTTACACAATGTGAATAATGGAGTACTACACAGCAGAAAAAATTAATGGCATCCTAAAATTTGTGGACAAATCAGTGGATCTGAAAAACATCATTTGAGTGAGGTAACACAAACCCAGAAAGACAATTATCGTGTACTCACTCATAAGTGGCTTTTAGACATAAAGCAAATAAAAACCAGCCTACAATTCAAAATCCCAGAGAACCTACACATAAAGAGGACCCTTAGAGAGAAATACATGGATCTAATCTACACAGGAAGTAGAAAAAGACAAGAACTCCTAAGTAAATTGGGAGCATGGGAACTTTGGGAGAGAGTAGAAGAAGAGGGAAAGAAAAAGGGAGGGGAGTGGATAAAAAATATAGCTCAATAAAAACAATTAAAAAATCATGGTCAATTTGAAACATGTCTAATAATGTTAGTAAAGAGAAAGCATGCACCACACACACACACACACACACACACACACACACACACACAAAGAAAGAATGGGTTAGCTTGAGAATGCACAGGTATTTACCTAATGATCTAAACACCATTCCCTTCATAGATGAACCTTAGCACCTGGAAGAAAAGGCAAGTGTGTCAGCAGAAGACTTTAAATTACTGGAGAATGAGAAATAAGTTGTGAAGGAATTCCTTTGTCACCACCTCTATCCTGAGCCAGAGGTCTGCAAAGAGATAAAGACCTACAGCACAGGATGCCCAGAAGACATCTTTGGACATTTTCAGAATATTATTCAAATAAGAACACATAAGTAGCTTTGACTGATTGGAATTAACTAAATGCAGTGTGTTTTAAAAATATCTAAAATCATCTCTGCACATTTTTAAAATAGTCTTAAATTTGGGAAAAAGTAAAGGTTTATAAACTCGAGTAATTTTTCCAAATTGCACATGTAATAAGTGTGGAATTAGAAATTGACTGTCCCTGACTATGGGGACAATATATTTTTCACTACACCAAAGTTCTTCGTGAATTTTACTAGGCTGTGAAATAACTTTAATATTTCTTCTCCATTACAAAACAAGCATCAGTATTTAAATGATTTCCAAAGAAAGATTTTCAGCCAATCACTTCAAACTGTCTTTAACTTAAAAACAATGTTACTCAGTTACATGTAATATTTGTTTAAAAGAATTTATTACACACATGCCAAAATGATATTCACATCTAAATTGATTTTGAAGTAAATAAGAATCAGAATAGGTTCAAATTTATCAAACTATAAACATGAAATATACAAATAATTTATATATCAATTGCAATACGACCTTAACACTTAGCTAATTAGTTAAATATAAACAAAACATTGTTTCAGAGTCTCTGCCTATTCGCTCACGATTTTACCTTTTAATAGCTCAATAAAAGTTTTCGTTTGACTCTAATTACAGAATCTCTGATTAAAACAAACAGAAAATATCTAAGAATATATAGGTTGTGTGATCACCACAGCTGTTATCTCTTTGTAAGAACTTTTAAAGGATAATTATTGATAATAAAAAATAAGTATGTTTTGATATATTCATTAGATGCTTAAATGAGTACAATATGCTTGCAATTAGTTAGTATAGATTACAGTCATCCTCAACTGAATAAGCTTTATTTTTTACAAAACGTTCCATAACTTCCAAGATTCTAGGTCCTGGTACAATCATTATTCAATCACTTTGAATGTCCATTTGGCCAGTCTAACTTTTTCTTTGAGCTGTATTTTACACAGGAAGCTGTATGGTGAACAGGTTTCAAGATTCATCTGTTAGATTAGATAAGACCTTGTATCTAAAAATGCATGTAATGGCAATTAGTGAAAAAAGAAGCCACAAATTTGAAAGAGAGCAAGGGGGTACATGGAGGGGACAGGGAAGAAAAGGAAGGAGAAAATGTTGCAATGATATTATAATTTTGTTATTGGTATTTAGTGTTTGGTAGATAAAACTGCTTACTTAAAGCTTCAGAAGTAGAGAGCTATACTTCCTGCCTTACTTACTGGCTTTACAAAGTGCTTGGGTCAAGTGATTCACAATGGATATTATTTAGTGTATCCTAGCACCTCACTCCTGGTAAAAACAATTTAGTCTGGAAATATCCATATAAGCAAGCACAGAAGTCATTCTTCCTCCCCAGTAAAGAAAGAGTTGAAAAAACCACAGAAACGCTCCTCCTCAAGGCAAGACATCCAGAAGTATAGGAACATTTCCCACTCCAACATTATGATGGAACGAACATCTGAAAATTAATGGCAAGCATTTCAAACACAATGAGCTCACACTGAATAGTAAGCACTATTATGTGATATGTGTATGAACAGTGTTCTTAATGTTTCATTTCTATGCCAAAATGCTTCATTAAACAATGCTTTAAATAACAAATATTGTAAAGTAAGAAAAATACATGTGATTTTCTCTGGTTTCGCTTCTTGGACAAATTTTCCTTAGGTTGTTGCCTTAGTAACGGAAACATACATTATTACACAGCATGAGATGTCCATTGCAATGCCTAAAATGCGTCTGAGAAAATAAAGAAACCAAGAGTCTAATATCTGGTATTACTGAAAATGTGGTATGTGTGTGTCTGTGTGTCTGTGTGTGTTGTGTGTGTGTGTGTGTGCATATACAAACAGAGGCCAAATTTGAACAGTTGGACCTTCATCAACTATTCTCAACCTGGTTTTATAAGGCAAGATCTATCACTGAGCCTGGAACTCATTAGGCTACGATGGCTGTCCAAGAATCTTCCTGTCTCTGGCTTTCTAATTCTAGGATTACCCTTATGCCATATGATGAACAAACTTTTTATGTGAGTGCTGGAAGTCTGAACTGACATCTTCTCTGCTTTTATCAAGAGCTTTACTAATTGAGCCTTGCTCCCAGAGGCCTGGAACTTTTTAAAACATAGTGCCCAGTGATGGACTATTCCTATACCATGTAAAAGACATGTGGATATTACATTTGGTGCAATAAAGGTGAATTTTGTGGAGTTCCCATTTACATTCAGAGAACATGTTAATATCTCTGACAACATGTACAAATGAAATAACTAGATGCTGAGCACAATGTTTATTCTACAGTGAAGCTGCCCTGAAGGCAGTATCCTGGTCAACCTTCAAGTACAGATATATCTCTCAAAGCAGGGCAGATTCCATGCTGAGAAAAAGAATTTCTTTATTCCATTAAGGTAAAAACATATCTGCCAATTCTGTAGGCACAGGACAGAAAGTAAGATGGGGTGATGTGGCATTGGCGTTTCTCATGCTTGTTTTACATCACTCTGAACATATGCACAACTCTGATGACTTCAATAAAAAGTTAGATTTTATCTCTGAACAATGCAGATGAAAATTAAAAGTGCTAAATATACCTCCCTTTGTCTTATAGAATTATTAGAAAAATGATTTGTCAAATGATAGGAAGACTTAAGAAACCTAGGGTATGTTGTTCAATTCCTGACTGTTCTTTATCAGAAATATTAGAGACAATTTCATTTCTCCCTCATCCCTTTCCCATTTCCTTTATTTATTCATCAAGTAACTAATACTTGGGAATTTATCTTTTATGTTCTAGGTAGATGTATATATATATATATCTATATATGTGTGTGCATATATATTTATATTTATAAAGCTTGTGTGAAAATATACATCATATAGTACATATTATATATACAATTATATATTATATATGATATACATTTTTGTATATACTGTATATAATGTGTATATGGACACACACAGTGCCTAAGTGTGAGTGGGTCATAATGTGGACAACAAGAGTGTAAAGTTGCAAAATATAATGACTATAACAAAGGGTATATACAACATTATTAGCAGATAATTATGCCATAAAGAATGAAATGATTATGCACTAAGGAGTGATCGATATGGACACATAAAGTAGAAAGAAAATGTCAGAGCACTTCACAAATGTAGAATTGAAAAAAATTAAAATAATTTCATAAGGTTAAAATTTGTGTTATGATAGGTCACGCTGAGAATTCATGGATTATTAAGGGATTTTCTGTCAAATTAAGGGCCCTTTTGTAGGCAATAAAGAGAACCAGAATCCTTTCGAATAAAACAAAGTTTTTGTGCTTTAAAGTGTCCATTTTACAGAAATGCTACTGAGGGAAATCAAAAGCTATTTCAATGTAGTAACCTAGCTTAGCAGAATCTTAGTCAATCAAAATTAACTTTATAATCAAAAACTCACCACTAGCCCATCCTATTGTTTTCTTTTTGAAACTGATGAATAAGTCATTTAAGTTGCATAATAAGGATACTGAAGATATTAATATGTCTATGTAAAACAAAGGACACCCAATTAAATCTGAGTTTCAGATAGCATTTTAACGTAACTATGTTCTAACTCATGTATAGGATATATTTATGTTGAATCAGTTACATCTGCTGCTTATTTGGAATTCAAATGGAAGCACGGATTTTTCCTCTGAACAGGTTTAGATTGGAATGGATAATATGTATATCACTCATGAGAGCAGATGAACCCTCATTTCTCTTCTCTTACTTGGTGGTCGCATACTTACCTTTATGGAAAAATTTTCCCTGTCATCCTCTAAATACTTCAAATATTGTCCCTTAGGGAGAAGATGCAGATGTGGGTGATGGAACAATTTTTAGTCTTTTGCAAGCAGAGGCAAACGTAAGTGACTAATTCTCTTGAAGAAAAGACTATCACAGACAGCAAGAAGACACACATTCTGTGTAAAGATTCCAATCTTCACTTTGTATTTTCAATTGTTTTTCAGAGTTGTCCTTATTTATTTATCTGCTCATATTTTGGGGAAGGAGAGTACAAATAAACACAGAATAAGGACCCAAACTGTTTTACACAAAATGGCAGCTCACCACCAACAAACTACAAGCAGAATTTAGAACCGACTAAGTAGTAACTGTTGGCTAATTCATTAATACATTAATAACTATTTGATCAACTGGGCACCAACTGAAAGGTACTTGATAAAGTGTATGTAGTTTATCTGTAATTTAGCTACTTAATGACGAAAGCCTTCAAACTTCAGGATCTTCCTAAGCAAATATAACAGACTTTTCCATTCTTTAACCCAAAAATATTTTTTCTGATACAGATATGTGACTTATTTAATAAAAATAATTGGTTTATTAAATTATATTCAAATAATAAGTTATAAAAAATAATGTAAAGTATGTTTACTAGCTTCATATTTAACATTAAAATTTGTGTTGCTGAATTAAGTAGTCTGGCAAATTAATCACACAAAACACATTGAGAAGGTAAAGCACGCAGTCATTTTAGTAATCTTGTTAATGTTATTTCTGCTTATTTAGTTAATAAAACAAATAATTTGGCCAAGTGACCTGAATTTCAGGAATCTTGAGTCTGGCATAATACCACACATTCAAAGATGAATTCCACTGGCACAGATAATACTTCAGCTTAACAAAATTATAATTGCACAAAGATGTTTGAAATGGATGAAGAATTTCTTGCCAGAACAAGAATTTGAAGCATCCAACTGCCATGACATCATCTCTCCTTTATACTCAGCAAAGAATGCTAATTTACTCTCTTATGTTTTCCATGGAACTAATCACTGTGATGATAAAATAAGGGGAGGAAAAGCACAAGATGTGAAGTGCTTCTGAAAGTCTACGTATACTTTACCTCCTACGTACCTCACCCTCCTCAAAATTAGGTGTATATATGTACATGAGAAAATCCCAGTTTTTTCATTTTGAATTTTACTACACTTTATATCAATTTAAATTTGCTCCAGAGTCCTCTAAATATGGTTCATTTTATCCTACAGATTTTTTTTATTTCTGTGGAACAACCATGTAATAACATCATCCTCTGTCTTTGATATAGCTGCATCCTCTAAACTTTAGCTTCTACATCAGTGAATTCTACTGCTTGTCTTAGCAAGAGCCTGAAAAGATTATTTTATTTTTAGCACTTTAGTCCTCTTTTCAAAGGAGAGGAGACCAATTGTAAAGAAGAATAGGATTTCCCTATCCATGTCTCATTCCTTGGAGGGAAGTTAAACAGAATAAAGAGGCTTCCTCCATTATGTTTATTTAAATGAAAAATATCTCAGTCAACGTTGCATAACATCTCTGCTGGGGCTCATGATGCTCAGCAGGTTGTTATGTATGGCTTCAGCTCAGCTCAGTAAGTTCAACGAGCAAACTCTAAATAAAACAAGCAGTATTTTTCAATAATTGAGGTCATATTTTCCTCATGTTTCCCCTAATCCATTGTCCATTAATATATGTTTCTGATCATTAAAACATTGAAATTTAATTCATAGTTTAAAGGACATTATACTTTTATTATCTTACATTAATGTGCTAAAATTGGAAGAATTAAGAAGAATGATAAACGGTGGCATAAAAAATCTTATAAGCTTATGTTTACTTGTAGGGACTGTCAATAAAATGTCAGAACATATTATACATAGATATATAATATGAGAGTAAATTATATAATGCTTTTATTAATCAGTAACCATTGTGCTCCTTCACAATAGTCATACAAACTCTGTATTCCTTACAATTACAATGTCTCTTCCAAGGACTATTATATAGCTTGTTTTGAAGTAAGAGCTGAAATTATTTAATCAAAGCCTTAGTTCTTACAATAATAAATGAGGAAACTAATTAACCAGTACTTTCTTTTCACTTTTTAATAATGAAATACAAAATATAAATGTAATCACCTTGACCACTTCTAAAGAGAAGTGTGAGATAATCACATAGTAAATTTCTTGCTTCTATTCCTAAATTCCCTATTTCACATCTGCTTAATTTTTACCTTTTTAAAATATGAACTGGTAATGGGTTAATGGAAATCAAACCTTGGAAAATGGCAAGGGCATTTGTATATGGTAATGGGGACACTATCAATATATGTAGTCAGACTTGCTTTCAACATCAGCTCCAAAAAAAATGATATGGAGGCTTCATATTAAGTATGGCAGCTTGACTTTAGCTCAGACTTGTTCCCAACAGCGCTTAAAACTTAAATTAACTCATTTATATTAACCTACATTCAGCCATGTGGCTTGTTAACACTCCTCCATACTGTACGACCGAATACTTTCACATCTCATTGCTGAATCTACTACTTCAGATTTTGTCCCAAGTTCTCTCTGCTTGTAAGACCCACCTATCCTCTCCAGCCTAGCTATTGGCCATTCAACTCTTTAGTAAACCAGCAATAGTACTCTTGGTCATATACCCAAAAGTTGCTCAATCATACTACGAAAGCATTTGTTCAACTATGTTGATAGCAGCATTATTTGTAATAGCCAGAACTTGGAAACAACCTAGATGCCCCTCAATGGAAGAATGGATAAAGAAATTGTGGCACAACTACATATTAGTGTACTACTCCGCAGTATAAAACAATGACATCTTGAATTTTGCATGCAAATGGATAGATCTAGAAAACACTATTCTGAGTGAGGTAACCCATATCCAAAAAAAATGAATATGGTATGTACTCACTCGTAAGTGGATTCTAGCCATAAACAAAGAACATTGAGCCTATAGTTCAGGATCTTAGAGAAGCTAACTAACAAGAAGAACCCAAAGAAAAACATATATAGATTCTCATGGAACCTGGAAGCAGACAAGATCGCCTGACAAAATTTGGGAGCATGGGGTCAGGGGGTAGAAGAAAGGGGAGAAGGAGAAGAGTCAGGGAGAAGGGGAGGGTTGGGGGGAGCTTGAGGGAATGGGATAGTTGAGATGGAAGGACAGATATGAGAGCAAGGAAAGAGATATCTTGATTGGGGGAGGCTTTCTAGGATTAGCAAGAAACCTGGCCCTAGAAAAATTCCCAGGAAACCACAAGGATGACCCCAGCTAAGATGGTGTAGGAGGTCCTTCTGCATTTGTGTTAATTTCATTGGTTGAATAAAGGAGCTGCCTTTGCCTTTTGATAGTGCAGCCCTTAGGTGGATGGAGTAGACAGAACAAAATTCTGAGAGGAAGAAGACAGACAGAGAACAGCCAGTCATGAAGCTGCCAGATCAGAAATGCTGAATCTTTCCCTCACGGCCTCAGGGTGACATACAGATTATTAAATGGGTTGAATCAAAATGTGAGAGTTAGCCAATAAGAGTCTAAAGCTAATGGGCCATGCAGTGATTTAATTCATAGAGATTTCCACGTAATTATTTTGGGTATAAACTAGCCAGGTGGCTGGAGCTTAACACCAGGAATGCAGCCCACTTCTCCTACAACACTAAGCCCCTAAGCAATAGATTAGAGGGTGCCTGAACTGGCCTTGCTCTGTAGTCAGACTGATGATTATCTTAAATATCACCATAGAACCTTCGTCCAACAACAGATAGAAACAGAGGCAAAGATGCACATCAGAGCACTGGACTGCGCTCCCGAGGTCCAGTTGAAGATTGGAAGGAGTGAGATTATGAGCAAGGAGGTCAAAACCATAAGGGGTTCACCTACTAAGACAATGTACTTGAGCTAATGGGAGCCCACGAACTCCAACTGGACTGGGAATGAACAATCATGGGATCAAACTAGTCCCTCAGAATGTGACTGACAGTTGGGGCAGACTGTGGGGCCAATGACAACGGCACTAGGATTTGTGTCTACTGCATGCACTGGCTTTTAGGGATCCTATTCTCTTTGGATGTATACTTTGCTCAACCTAGATGTAGTGGGGAGGGCCTTGGACTTTCTACAAGGCAGGGTGCCTTGCCTTCTCTTAAGATTGGAAGGAGTGAGGGGGTAATGTGTGGAGAGAGTAGAAGGGGAAGGGGAGGAGGGGAGGAAGTGGGAATTTGGATTGGCACTTTTTTTTAAAGTAGAAAAAAAGAAAATATAGTTGTGAAACGGAAAAAAAGAAGGCGCATTAGCCAGGCAAAGAACAAAGGAGACACATCTTAACACAGTGTTATCAAATATCCTGCAACAAACAGGAGACATTCTAATTATGAAAAACATTAAAAAACTAGAAGAAGAAAAATGATTTACGATGTGTTTATTTATTAAAGGAATTGTAAATTATGAATTTCACATTGAAATTAAATAATCATACCTTCTATTTCTGAAAGGTGTTTCAATCTCAAATATCTACAATCATTTTGACAATTTATAACTGACATTATCCTATATTTTGCTCATAGTTAAAATTATCATGCACATACTTTTACAAATAAAGATGTCATAGATGTTCTATTTTTTTCCTTTTCACATCCCACATTATACTAGTCATGAACACAAGTTTAATGCAGTTAGAAACAGTCTTTATTTGCTTTCCACCTGAGTTCCTTTCTCAATAAAGCCAAAGGCAGGCTTGTCTTCAATCTGAGCTGAGGTTCACTTCACACAGACTTCACTTGTGTTTCATTTCTTTCTTTCATTGACAATTCCTGTTTTTATGCAATATATTTTCATTATAATTTCACCTCTCCTAACTCCTCCCAGACCCTATTTAGCGCTCTCTCTCTCTCTCTCTCTCTCTCTCTCTCTCTCTCATATTATAATATAAGAAGGTAACAAAAAAATAATAATAAAACAAAAACAAGCAAAATGGAATAGAATGAGACAAATTAAGAGAAGAGAATACACAAAATAGCTCTAGAAACATA
>NW_026067988.1:4523055-4531366 GCF_014885135.2 Alexandromys fortis
TATATATATATATGTATATATATATGTATATATATATATATTTGCACATTCCGAAATTAGATAAAACCACAACATAAAAAACAATACTATATACACAAAAGACTTGTAAGAAAAAACGAAAAGACAAAAGAAACTAAAAACAATGCCTAGAAAGCATTTGAAGACAAGGAACTTCAAAATTACCATTGAGTTTATTTTGGGTTGGTCATCTATTGCTCAGCATAGGGCCTGATATTAAGAGTTGTTTGTAAATTGCAAAAGACGGATATGGTCTGAAGAAACACAAGAAGGGGAAGAAGAAATGTAGAAGCCAGAGAGGTTGAGAACACAAGTACATGGCCCATAGAATCAACTAAGGAGGGATCAAGGGGGCTCACAGATCAAGTGGCAATCACAGAGCCTGCATGGGGCTGAGCTATGTCATCTGCAAATATCTTATGATTCTGTAGCTTGGTGTTCCTGTGAGACTCCTAACTTGTGGGACAAGATCAGAGCCTGTTTGCCTGCTGTTAGAACCCTTTTCCTCCTCCTTGGTTGCCTCGTCCAGCCTTGATATGAGGGGATGTGTTGTTAAAGTTAAAACTTTCCTTCTTATTTAAACAGAAAAGGGGAAATGGTGTGGGAGGTAGCCACTAGAGGGGAACGATGCAGAGCTGCTAGTTGGAACCACGCTGGTAGGCCATAAACCTCGTGGTAAAATACAAAATAATGGTAATGGGTTAATTCTAGATGTAAGAGCTAGCTAGCAATATGCTTAATTGATTGGTCAAGCAGTGATTTAAATAATATAGTTTTTGAGTGATTATTTCTGGGCTGAGCAGTTAGGAACGAACCAACAGCCTTCCTTCAACAAATGTGCCTAGTCTTATTGTAACTTTTTATGTCATGTTTGGTTGATATCCCTGAGAAGTATTCTCTTTTCTGAAGAACCAATGAAACAAAGAATGAATTCTTTTAGAAAATCAGTAAGATTGACAAACCATTAGCCAATTTAACAAAAAGGCAGAGGGAGAGGATACAATTTAACAAAATAACAGTGAAAAGAAATACATAATCCCATGGAGGTAATCTAGAGACTCCTAAATACAAAATCTGTACTTCACCGAATTGAAAAACAGGCAATTTTCTTAGTATATATAACCCTCCAAAATTAAATCAGGATAAGCAGTTTAAACAAACCTATAACCCTCAATGAAATAGAAACAGTAACTAAAAGTTGAAATCTCCCAAGAGGGGAAAAAAACCTGCATGCCAGATTGTTTTGGCTGCGTCAGAGTGCAAAAGAATTTGCTCCTCAAATTAGTCTAGAAAATTGAAACAGAAGGAATAGTGTCAAATTCTTGTAAGAGACCACAATTACACAGTTACTTTGTCATCTTCATCTCATTTCTATCCTTCTTATTGAGGGCTTCGGGACTTGTCTTTATGATAGTCATTTTAGTGTTGATTTTCTGTCCACAAGCTTTCCATTCTTCTGATGGTTTTTCCAATCACACTTCTTTTGGCTTATGGAAACATTACCCTTGTGAAGTTGACTGGAACACATTCACTGCCAGGGTTCACGACCATGAGAAAGTATTACATTGCATTGTGTTGCTACACAGGAGAACATGAAAACTCAAACTCAATGTATGGTTTTTAATGAATGTGTATATTCCTTTTGTACCACCCAGAATTATAACATAAGTCAAGGATTATAAATCAGAAGCTGCCTTTAGCTAACAGTGTGCACCATTCACTTACTCAGTGCTTCAAGATGGCACAGAACACATTTGCCATGTTTGTAAGCCACTAGAAAGGAGTAAGACAGCATAACTGTAAGGTAAAAGAAAAAAAATAGTAAGATACATGCTGCCTGAGCAAATTCTTAAGGTAAAGAGAAATATGTTTTTAATGAATAATAACAGTAATTTGCCTCTGGACAAGTACTCTCAAATACACAATGGGTGATGTTATCAGCAAAGTTTCTAGGCCCTGAGAATTAGGTTAAACGATTTTTATTGAGGTTTCAATTGTAAATGACTGATTTGGGTTGTAGAAATTTTCTTCCATACTAATAATGCATTTACAAAAAATTACAAAAACCTATATTATAATACCATGTGAATTTTGCATGTATTTGTAAACCTGAAGGCATATTCTCTTTGGCAATTTCAGCTGTATACATCCTATCTACATATTGGAGCTACCCTCTGGAAGATGAGTTACCTTGTAATAGGAACAGTGTCAAAATACTTTCTTCTACAATCATCGGTAAATTATCAATAGCTCATAATTAATGAGTAAGCCCTGCAGAGCACTTGCCCTCTCCATGTCAGAATTTTGATTGGCTTGGTATCAGCCAGACCTTGTCAGGTAAGCAATGGTACAGTGATTCGTGAGTACACCAGCCAAGCAATGTCTGGAAGACAGCATTTCACTGCCCTCCTAATTCTCTGGCTTTCATATTCTCTCTGCTTTCCTTTTGCAATACGGCAGAATTAGAAAGTAGGTCGTTAGAAATGTCCTACTTACAAATGAGGTGTCATTTTCTCCTGGACGCATTTTTCCATCTGAGGAGTCTCACAACATAGAAACAAACATTAATAAATGATTAGGCTTATACTGGGGAGGAGCCTAGAGTTTATGGGAAAGCAATGTCTTTTTACTTCTTTGTTTCGACACCTGAATAAGAAATGTGAATTCAATTTGCTTGGAGTCTTTAAACATTTCTGTGATGAATAAATGAGATTATGTATGGAAAATTATTGATCAAAAGCAGGCATTCCAGTATTGGTAATTATGTACTGTGGTACATGAATCCTTTATTGCATAAAGTAATTTCAAATAATTCACAGAGGACATGCCTAGCCTTTCAGCATCATGTCCTGAAACACATATTAACAAGTACACTGACTCATCTAAGAGAAGGGAGTTTAAAATTGAAATAAGTATATATATATATATTCCTAGTCTCATGGCAGAATTATTTTAGGTAGTGTTTATGTCTTATTCTTCATTTATTTTTTATACATTTTATTCCATGGGTGATGTTCTACCAAAATAAATAGTGTTTTTACTTCAAATGTATCACTTGACAGAAAAAAAATCCACTCTCAATATTGCATATGGAAATTTTATATTCTGTAATAAATGTGATGAAATATCATGCACTAAAAGTATCATAATATTCAGTAAGGTTTACTATTTTTATGATGTATGAATTTAAAATATATGGCTTTTGTGGTTAATAAAGCAACATATTTATTTCTATGCTTTGAAAGCACTAAAATTGAGTCACCCCTGCTAATCAAACTAAATGCGCATGCTATTCAAGTGAAGGCAACTGACACAAAACACCATAGACTAAATTTGTTACATGACAGGAAAAATTGTGTTGTAATTCTAGAGAATGTAAGACTTAGTACAGGTGACAACGTACCCAGGTGTTCATGAGGGCCCTTTGGATGGTAGCAAATTGTTGGTCTTCCTGTGTGTTCTCATGGGATAGAGTGAGCTTGTGTCCCTCACCCTTCTTTAAGATACTAAACCAATCAAGAGGGCACAAGTTCAAAATCTCATCTGGAACCACTTAATTACTATACAACTCCAACTCAAATACCTTAACTTTGGGAGTTAAGGCATAAACAAAAAGATTATAGAAAAATGAACAATTTGGACCAGATAGAAATTTTATTAGTGAATCCAGAGTGATTTTTATTTTCAGAAATCTCAAAGATAGTTCATGTATCAAATAGATATGGATTAACCAAACACTTAATATATTCCTTTAAAATAGTATTTCTACACTGTTAGTCCATAAACAAAGAAATTATCGAGTAAAAAAAGTTGTTTTCATAAGACACAAATTATAACCTAAATGGTCATATTTGCATATCATTTTACAGATGCCAAAGTGCATTGTGAGATATTATTCATATATAAATAAAATCATATTCCTCTCTTAAATCTTCGTATTCTTCCTTATTTTGATTTACAATTTGAAAAAAAAAAATCCCTTAGCACTGTGATGTTGTGCAAGATGATATAAAACCTAAAGGAATAAGTAGACAATTGCCCTGTTCTAAAGTTTTTGCTTTTTCAAGACTGACATCAATGTAGCCTGTCATAGTAAAGGATATTTTTAGTTGAGATCAAAGAGTCCAAGCAATCCTCTTACTAACCATCTCTCCTACATAATCCTCTCCCTCACGTAGGTGACGAAGTGACCTAAATTTCCCATTTTGAGTTGCTGCCTGCACTTTATGACATATAGGCCAAAATAATAATCTTTACTTAAAGGTTCACATCTTACACAGAAGCTTAGTCTCCTTTTCATAGACCATCTGTTTGATATATTTTCACTCATTACCATCCTGTGAAAAGAGCATAGGATCATTTCTATTTTTATACTCCGATAAACTATTTACAGGCTGAAGATTCAAACAACACTCCATGCAATGTTGTTTCAGTGATGATTAGCAAACCTAGATTCAGATTTTCTTCAGCTGATTTTCGGAAATTCTTTAAGGATATGTCTATTAACAACATTAAAAAAGTCCTCTTGCCACATAATAATCAAGACAATCCCATTTCTAAGTACTTAAAACCACTTGGAAAACTAATTTTTTTTTATTTGAGAAGTAAAAAAAAATATGAGATCAGTTTAGCAGTTTATTCTACTAACTGAATTATTCTCAATCCTTGTTGTTTTAGAAGACCATTAAAGGAAGAAAGTTTAATAGTCACTGAGTTATTGGCAAAGATGAATGAAATCTAATCCAAAGGATAAAGGATTCATGTCTCTTTTGCACAATGATGGAAAGAAGAATTTCAAAGAAATCAAAGCTAATGATGGCAGACAGCTCAGTGGGTGGAATACTTTCCTGGCACACAAGAAGCCCTTTGTTTGATTCCCATGGCAGTGCATGTCTGTAATTTCAGCAATCTATGAAGAAAAACAGCAAAGATGAAAGAATTCAGCAGCATCCTCAACTTCACAGCTGTTTTGAGGCCAGAATGGGATATATGAAAACTTTTCCAAAGAAGACAAACAGACAGACAAACAGAAAAGCAGTCCTTTAGTTTAGAATATAGAGAAAGGTAGAGACTATTTCACTGTTATGTCTAATTTGAAATTTAGACACCCACAGTGATCTTACTGACTGAGCTAGTGGTGAAGTTAATTGAAGTAATTACATGCTCTTGTTTCTCTACTCCAGTTCACCTGAACCCCATTGGTATTACTTTGCCTATCCCTGTCTTCCAAAGGCATACTTTATTCATAAGAAGAGTCGTGTAAGCTTCTCCTACTCTAGGCTTGGAAAGCCCGATAGAAAGGTACATTTATGAAGTATAGTATTTATTCACTACAGGCTGTGGGGGTTTCTCGGCAGTCACTGATCTGAAATTCACATAGTGCAAAGGTTTGCATGAACATTCCAGAAGTTAAAGTAATGCAAGAAATGCCATCACTCTAACCTTCGTTTCAACTGATAAATATAAAATGAGATCATCATTGAAAAGTAGGGAAAATTCTACAAGGTTAACTATAATTTGCATCTTGGGGATTCAATGGTAAATTTTCATTCCCAGATTCTGAATCTGATTGAGAGATGCCCTTTGAACTTTACCAAGCCATCTTCCAGATATTTCCCAAACAGTTCATGGAATGGACAGAGACTTCATCAGATTTTTGTGAAGGCAGAATAAATCAAGCTGCATGGGCTTTCTGTCTGCCATCTGAAATCACAGTACATACTGTGAATTCCATTGATACAAGATAATAAATGTATCTTAGATTTTAAAGACCAAGTGATAGATACAACTTTACCTTATTGGAGCTTTGCATATTTCTCTGATACAAATGACTTCAAATATATTTCTGTGACAAAACTGTGACACGGAGAACTACTTTTTGTCTGCTAAAATCATCTGTGCTGCTGCATTTTAGGAGTATATGTGGATGTAATTGAATATAATTAACATATAAAGATATCTGCTTGTGCAGTGCTTATTATTCTAAATTTAGCTACATCAAATGCTATTAGACTGAAAATAAGCCAAGCAAGAATTAATGGAAAGAAGAGGAATGGAGATGTGTAAAAATAGTTTTGCAGGAAAACAAACAACCTTCATTCAGGACCTGTCATTAACATGCCTAATTAGCACCATATTTAGTCCATAATACTTATAAGGAAAATATAATGACTACAAATGATAAGGAACCAAAAAAAAACCCAAAGGGTTATTGCATTTGAATGTTTACTATACTTATTTGTAAGACACCTGGAAAGTTGACCTTCTGAATTTTGAACTTTTCCATATATCTCCTATGTGATGGACATTGAGTAAGTCTTTTGCATGCATTATATCATTTTATTTCCAAATATGCAAGAATTAAGATGTTAAGGACACCAATGAATTTTTAATAAAACTAATAGGCAGAGAAGTTTCCTCCTTCAGTGGCCAAGTAATTAGCCCATAATTCTTGCAAGTTGGCTTTGATTCATCCACATGTGGCATTTTTTCAAGTATCAGCCATAACAGAAGTCACATTTCAGCATTTAAACTAATCCTGTATCACAAAAGATATCCATGAAGCTGTGAGCATAAACATGTATGAACACAAAAGTAATAAAATCTGTCCAGCGCAAAAAAATAAAATAAAAAGAAAAAAAATTAAAATCATTGGGAAAAATGATTTATTCCAGAAGAAAAACTTAATGAATAAAAATAAAAGTGATGAAATGAAAAATTCAACAGAATGTGGTGGCACCTGAATCTTGATTACTGATAGGAAACATAGATAAACATTGGAGATACCATGGTTGATAACTAATGTGTCTCCATTCAGACTGCTCTGACAGACATCCAGAAAGCAAACAGCATTACAGAAGTGATGACTGGCCAAATGCCTTCATCCTACAGTTGCAGGATGATTGGCAGTTCATATATCACAGTGAACACAATCAGGAAGTAGATCTATTCCAGCACCAATAAATGCATAACTTTTAGGCCTACATAGGCTTCTAGTACTTAGTCACAATTCTAAGGATAAGGAAGAAACCATTGTAAAAATAGACAAGATTTTTATATATTTTTTCCATCCTGGAAGATTGAGAAAAAAAGAACACACCTACATATTTACATATGTATAAATGCCTGTGTGTGTGTGTTTCAAGACAAAGTTCCTCTGTTTAGTCCCAGTTGTCCTGAAACTCATCCTGTACACGAGGATGACCTCAAACTAAGAGATCTGCCTGCCTCTCACACCTAAATTCTGGAAATGCATATATATATGCCACTGTTCCTGGCATAATAGTAATCCTAACTATGCTTTCCACTGTTCTTTCCTTCATTCTCCATGTTACTGCTATTATCAAAACCTTAATCTTAAAATTTATCCCACAAATACATTTAAAAAATGAAGATTGGTAATTGATATGATTATTAATTAAAAGATGGATTCCTATTAACTAGATTTTGGGTACAGCTTATTGCAAATATCCTAATAGATTTTCTTGTCATTTGCCTATATTTTATAATTGATTTTTTGAAACATCGAGACTATACAAATTTAAAATTTCAATTTGTTGCCTAGTATAAATCACCTTTCCAAAAAAGTTTATAGAAACTGCTAATGAAGCATAGAAAAGGCTAAAAATATTTGCATGTTTAAAAAGATGACAAATGTCTAAAATGTAACTACTATAAATTAAATATATTTTTAGAATTATCGTTTCATGACCAGGCATTGATAAAGAGAATATTTAATTTTTTATAACCAACTATGATTCTCTAAAACCTAAAAGAGAACAAAAGTTTTAGTATTGCTCAATACCTCCTAGAATTGAGAAGGATCATTATTAAAACATGTTTTAAACTTAAAATAGCTGTTAAAATTCATATTTTAAGAGAGTTATAAATTATAATCTAATGTGAATTTTTTACTCTAAATTCTCATCCTACAAGTGTTGGCATTCTTGACCAGAAAAATCTGTAATGTTCCTGAGATTGTCTTTCAGGCTGCTAAGTTCCACAATAATTCTTTGTAATTCCAGCACTACAAAGGGAAGAGCCCTTTCCTTTTAGATTGGGAACTCTATTACTATTGTCTGGGACATATTATCTATTTTTTTTCTTTGCTATTCAGAGTCTTCGGTATGACTCAGGAAAAAAAATAATCATCCAAACTACAAAAAAAAAGCACATAAAAACAGCTCTCTTTTGCTATTTGTCCCACATTTCCACAGCATAAAAATTACCATGATTATATTATTCTTCTTGAACATTTATAACCATATCATCAAAATATTAAGAAAAATCTAAT
>NW_026067988.1:4531759-4572690 GCF_014885135.2 Alexandromys fortis
TATATATATATGTTGTAAGGCTTTGAATCTATGCAGTAAAACTGCAGAAATCTGAATGTAGATCAGCAAAATGCATAGGATTAGAACAGACAAATGGAAAGAACATGTACAGACAGGAAGCTCAGCAGTGTGTGGTCAGGAAGAGGACGGGAGAGTTAAGATACAGAAAGAGAGGCGTTAAAATTCAAGTTTACAGATACACAGAGGAAGCAACAGAAACACATAAACACACACACACAGTTAAACAACTATCAAACATGAAACTACAGAATTAAATAGCGATTTAACTCAAGACCTGTCTTTTTGCTTCCAGTATACTATATTGACGTGGTATGCAAAAATTACTCCAAAGTTATGAAAATCTTGACTGATATTAATTATGAATAAAAAAGGACACTTGCTCAACTATGTTCATAATATAATGTATTTTTATCATTCTCCTCTCTACTCTTGACAATCCCTCTCTGATCCACCCCAAACTGTCTGGGCTTTATTCCATCAAGACCAATTATTTTATTCAAATATTACTGGACATAGGACCTCTACTAGAGTCAAGTCAACTCACTAGAGGGCTACACTCTTAGAAAAAAACTGATTGTTCCTCATTTTAGCTAACAATTACTAATAACTTTTTGGCCAAAGAGTGGGGCTTTGTGACAAACACTCCACATCCATGCTGAGATTTGCTATGGGATGAGCTTGCACAGATCTTATGAACATTGTCACATTACTATAATTTCATATGTTCATACATAATAACATAGCTGCCATGCTATGTCCAAAAGAAATTGTAGTCATTCCCTATCTATGATTTCTAATCATTTTTCCCCCTATTCTGCAATGCTCTCTGAAGCCTGCATATGTTTCATTTGGGGCTGGGTGTTCTGCAGTCTTTCTCTTCTACACCTTGGCCTGTTATGTATTTCATCAAGGAAGCTTCTATTGACATTGCATTATACTGCCCTATAGCACAAATGATACTGTGCTGCTCTTACTTTCCCATATTTACCATAACTGTGAATCCTGGAGCCGTTTAGAATTTTTTTTTCTGTAGTTGTAATACAGTCTCTGTCTCCGTCTTCATGTCTCTCTCTCTCTCTCTCTCTCTCTCTCTCTCTTTCTCTCTCTGTGTGTGTGTGTGTGTGTGTGCGCGCGCGCGCACACGTGCGCACGTGTGTGCACATGTGTGTGTGTGTACACCCCAGATCCATGGGCATGCATTTTTGCAGCTATGTTTTATCATGCATTTATTTGACTGTTAAGCTATGCAGCCTCATTCCTATGTGTTACTGTTACACACACAGAAGCAGATCAGAAGAGTTTAGGCTAATATATATGCTGTCTGAAGAAAGGTGAGGCTTAAGTTTTTCTTAATCTCTTTGCATCATCAAACACCTCTTGTCTTAAGTTACTTCAATGTTTAATAGAATAATTTCAAATACTCAAAGCGATTTTTTTTCCTTTTTTTCTATAATAAAGTTTTGCAAGGTGGGAAAAGATTTATGAACATTTTGCAGATGATGATTTAGGAGCATTTTTCAGATGACATTCTTTTTTCAATTTTCTTCTTATAGTTTAAGGAAAAATCTTGTTCTGCTTTGAAGAGAAAGTATGTTTCACGTGTATTGTATAACTTTTTAGTACAGTCACTTTTGTCATTAAGTAAATTTTTAACATTATTTTATGATATCTTGATGCTCTTGAGATGTATACATAACTTAATAAATAAAATAATGACTTTATTTATTTTACATTTAAGATAATATCTACTTTTAAAATTAGTAGAATATAAGTCTTCAGTGCCAGTATTTACAAAATGTCTTACAGGTGTTTGATAAAAAGCATTTATTTTTCACATTATAATACATTTTGAAATCAGGGTTTTGCTGTTAAAGGATTTCGAGTGGCAGGGGAGTTTCCTACTTCTGAGAACATCTATCTTTGGAACATTAGGATTGAAAATCACTAAACATTTTCACTCCATATTCACCACGGTCAGAAATTCCATGATTACCTTGAAGGTGTGAGAGAAGCAATTTGAGGAAATGTTATTCAGACCAAACTTCCTCATTTAGTTCTAGCAAGTTTGAAGGCAAGTTTCATCTCTACCGAGTTAAAGGTATCGGATTTGATTTGTATTTTCAAGTGTGTCTTTTGAGAGCTATGTTTTCCAGCTCCAAAGAAAAATTGAACCCATCAGACTTTGAAAATCAACAGTAGACATAATAAAGTCCTGCAGTGCCTTCCTACAGCCTTCAATATAAAATCTCAACCCTGTACTTTGGCAAGAAAGGCCTCCCTTTATGACTCAGAAACTTTCTGTTCCTCCCTCTGCTGAGCAAATCTATTCTCTCAAGCATGCCCAGTGACTTATGTCTCCCATGTGCACAAGGCTCTTTCTAATGTGTACCTTGGAAGTCCCGGCTCCTGCTCACCATGCATTCTTTCCCCAACTGAGCTTCTTCTGCTAACATTCCTACATTGACTTTTTTGAGGAAATTAATATTCATAATGTTCCTTTACAATTAAATACTGGACCAGTGCAACAGCTCAGAAGTTCATGCAAACAATAAACTTACTCCTTCAACTATACTATTAAATTCATATTAGTTTAGCTTCATTAGTTTAAACATAGTCTAGTATTCCACAACAAATTTCTACAGAACTTGAAGAAAAAAATAGAATCAATCAGGATAAAATCATTATAAATTATATTTATGGAAACTATTAGCCTATTAGGCCTTTGTGATTTTGACATAATGTTCTCAGTGGTGCAGTGGGCACTGTTGTTATGACTTTATTTCACATCATTTAGATGTAGGGTAATGTTGCCTGCTAAAATTGAGTTGAATAATTGTGAAAAATTCAGGGAACTCCATTTTTTTAATGAAAAGTCACACGTAACAATATGATCTTATAATTAACTGAAGTAAATTATGTTACATGTTAGTTTCTTTAACAAAGAAATCGGTCATATTACTAGATAGTGAAACCAGAAAGAACCTTCAAACAAAGCATAACCAATCCTAAAATCTTCAAAAGACAAATAAATCAGCATAAAAAATATTTATGCTTCAGAGAGTACATAAGTGTTTAGATTAATAACAGGCTATGTAAGTTGTCTGCATATTTTTGTAGTTCTTTCTGGCACCATAGGCAAGGTGTATTTGGAACAGATAAAAACTGCCAGAATAAATGCAGGAAGGCTGCCCAGAGCACTCTGAACCCACACCTCATTTGTCTTCTGGAACCAGGTTTTAAAATAGTACCACTCGGATTTTCAAAATTCTAATGAAAAATTAGTAATATTTCCACCAGATATGTATTTATTACACACAGTATAGGAAAGGGTAGACACGTGTTATATCACAAATAGGAGGCAGGAAGGATTGATTTGAGCCCAGCCTGAGTTATATGTTCAAAAACATTGTTCCAAAACAAAAATAAACAATGTAATTACATTAAAAACTTGGTACACGATGAATAAATTCAGTGATGCTTCTTTTCAAAATCAATAACCACTTTATAAACTGCTTCTGTTTGATGGCTCATTTGTTTTTTGTTTGCTTTCATTTTCTCGCCAATACAACCAACCCAACTCTCCAGATCTGAGTGTAGCAGGAAATACAGAAAGGGAATTCTCTTTCTGATGCAAGAAGGAAATGATGTCTGAGACTTCACTTACTCAAAAAATCCAAGACATGTTATTTCTCCTGAATTGCAGAAAACACCTCTCTTTCCACAGAAACCAGGGAAATACATACTTTGGTGCGAAGTGGTATCACTAAGCATCATCTGTGTGAAGAAGTGAACCAACAGAAGCTGGGCAGCCTTCGTGCATTTATTCTGGCAGTTTCCATCAATTCCAAATACAGCAGTCTTGAAATTCTACTCGGTTATAAGAAGCTGTGGGAATTCCTTCAGCCAATAGCCTTTAAGATAACAGCCCACTTGGCGTGCTCTCTTGTACTATAAATGTAGACATAAAGCTTGCTCGACCTCTCTGTCAGATGGTGGTTTCAGTTCTTATTTCCTGTTCGTGCAGAGGACTCTGATCTGTGAATCTACCCCTAAATAAAGAACCCTTTATTACTCTCAATTCTGCACTAGTGTGGGACTACTTTATAGCAGCCTTTTGTAATTAGACCTCAGAAGAACTTAGTAACTCTTGTGAAACAACTTCCTTTTTTACCTTGTGTGAGATTTGCCCATCCATTCACACTGAATCAGGTTTTTTGTTTGTTTGTTCCTTTCCCAATTTGTGTCCTTCTCCCCAGTCTCTGCTCAGTCTGCTCAAGATTCCCAGGGTTGCTAATCCCATGGTGACGAGTCAAATGGAAGTTATGTACTTTGATCATTATATTCTTTAGTAAAGTGTTTTTTTCTCAATGACACAATCCCCGACTATTTTCTTAAAATTATCTCCTCCAAGAATCCCCATTTCCTGCTTTGCTTTTTTTCCCACAGTACTTTACCCATCACACAGTCTACTCATGTCCTTATTCCTTCTCATTTATTTTTCTCTCATTACAGGATAGAATGGATATAAGCTTCAGGAGGAAAAGTGTTTGTGATTAATATAAGACTTTTCCTTAGATCAGTTTCTCAGAGTAGGCATGTGATAAATATCTTTAAGGGGCTAAAGAAATAGTTCAACACTCAGCATCACATAGTGGTTCGCAACAATCTGTAATTGTAGTTCCATGGTATTTGATGCCCTTCTCTAGATCTGTAGACATGAAACACATACATACATGCAGGAAAAATACATATACACAGAAAATAAAAATAAATAAATATTTATGAACGATTGAATCAACCATCTAGGCAGCAAACTTTGAGTGCTTCTTCAATAAATTCTTTCTATAAATACCCAAAAGATATATAGTTATTTTGATTAAAGCAATGAATATCTGCAAACACACTCTGACCTAGATATATTCTTTCTTGGTACATTTCATTGTCAGCCAAATAAACCAGGAAATGAATCATGATTAGAAAAGTCAGTAGTCAAATATATTCTATATCCACCAATAACGTTTATCAAAGGTCAGTGTGTACACTCTAAAATTATTCTGTCCTCAGACAAGGAAAGTTTTCATTATCTTCAATCTCATAAGTAGTGATTGTAAAACCACCCACAACTTCTGAAATGGACTTTTCTGTGACTAGTAATTTCTCTTCTGTCTTCAGTATCAACACAGTCATTACCTCCATTCTTTTACACTGAAGTAAGGATGCCCATCCCAAACTGGGACTTCTGTTCACTTGTATGCATTAAATATTTGTATTGCTATCACTTTCTGTGCTGATTGGTAGCAGAGTGTAACTAAAACATAAGTGGTGGCTTCTTGGAATGGCATAGCTAAAGGAAATCAGTTGAGAGTGCCTTGAAATGAAAGACACTTCTCTGCTTCAGTACCTCATTCATGGAGAGGCATCTTTCCAATTAAGAGAGAATATGACCCACAGAAGACCCAGTGATGAAATGTCTCTACATTCTTTTCAAAGCCTGTCAGCAACATGGGTTAACGAAAGGAAGAGTGACATTTATAAATTAATTTGGTTAACTTCCAAGCATTCCAAATTAAATGAGCTTTTGCCTACCTTAATTTATAAAGGAGCCCCCAGCTATCTAACAGCCAAGAGGAGAAGCTCTTATTGCAAACTGTTTTCATAAAATTTCTCTGAGAGAACATAGTTCTCTTAATTCCCAAAACTTCTACAAATCTTGAAATAATTATATAAACCAGCTTTAAAGTCGATTAGGTAGAGCAGGAATCAGCCAATTTATTGAGTAGGCTTGGGGCTTGAGTTGAGAGAAAATGAGTGGCTCCTTTGCTGTTAGACATTATACTAGCCTAAGAAAAAGGTGTCCTGTATTTAGTTAAATTGATCCCTTGAGTGAATATTTATTTAGTACCGGTAGACTGATGCTAGTCTATGTTTCCCAGTGTTTAAAAACTAATTTTACACATGTTAAGCCTAAAAGCCGTGAAAAGACATGAGTGAGAACTCACAGGGTGCTGTGTCGCATGGGCTTGGGAAGGAGGATTTGCTGAAGGGGGGACTATGGCAATCCACTCAGCTAGGGAGGTAGTCTAATTCAAATGAAGAAGAGAAAAAATACCTTCCTCCCAATTGTCCTTATAGGTAGAGGCAAAGTCATCTGGAAACCTTTTATTCTTTTCCTTTTTAAAATTTGGTCAGTATAATGTGGGGAATGAAGCAGGAAATGTCTTAGGAGGAATCAGAGATTCCTATGGGAATGATCAAATGGCATATGCTTGTGTTGGAATAAGTCGTTCCCTCTCTTTCTCCCTATTCCTAAACCCCTGTGTGTGTGTGTGTGTGTCTGTGTGTGTGTGTGTCTGTGTATGTTCTTTCTTTCAATATAAGAATGGATGATAAAACAATGCCCACTGGACTATGACTGTAAGTAGTACCCTACAAATGAAATACACACTGGTTCTGCCCTAATTTGTCAGCCTTGTGTCTCCTTGTTTGTTTTTATAGACAACTAAAAGTACATGTTTATGGACATTGATTACCACTATTTTCAATGTGACTTAGCATCAGCCATTAAATATAGAACTCACATTTGCAATAGCACAACCATACAAACTGCTAGTCTCAAATGAAATGGTTGAGATTCAGAGCCTTATTCACAAATTGTCCCAAATAAAGTAAAAAGATCATTGCCAACAACCTCAGGCTACCTCTGCTAGAGTACCAAGTAGTTCTTCTGTCCATGCTTCCCACCTCCCCAAAGGAGTGCTGGATTACAGATGTACTCCAACACTTCCAGTTGTTTATGTGGTTTCTGTGGATTAATTTAATTAGATAAACTCAGATTGCCACGCTTACATGTAGTGCCTTTATTTGATGAGCTATTTTCCCGGTCTAGGATTGTATAGTACTGACTAGAGGGGTAGGTGGAGATAAAGCATGGCATATTGAAGAAACTTTGTTTATAATCCCCGAATATCTTACAAGTTAGATATATAAAATTTCAGGATAAATGTGGTATAATGACATTGTTGCCAAATTATTGGATAATTTGGAAATTTTTAGGTTTTTTTATGGCAGTGCATACTTTTGAACCCAGCACAGGGAGGAAGAGGCATGTGTATCTCTGTGAATTCTGGGCCAGTCAGGGCTAAGTGGTGAGACCCTGCCTTGAAGGCAAAAAAGGAAGATAAGGGAGAAGTAGGAGGAAAAGGGGAAAGAAGAAGAGGAGGAGGAGGAGGAGAGAAGGAAGCTAAAGAAGGAGAAGGAGGAGGAGGAATGGGTCTTGAGGGTTAGAAAGATGGACTGCCCAATGGTTTCTGTTCTTCCAGAGGACTTAAGGAAAAGCGTAAAAACCTTGCTATTCTCCGGTTAGAGGCCAGATAACAAAACCATTAACTAAATTAGAGGAATGCAAGGATGTAATAGACAAATGAAAAAAAAGGAAAAGAAAAACCAGGAAGACTAGTGAACAAGATATATTAATATGAAGTGTTTTGTTACATACTCATACATCAGATATTATTATACAGGGGCCCTAGACAGAAACCTCTTGTCATTCACAGACTTAGCTAAAGACCAAGGGAATTGTGTGTGTGTGTGTGTGTGTGTGTGTGCATGTGTGTTAAAGAGATTTACAATGGTTCTTTTTTTTTTATAGGGTTTTCTTGAAACACATACAATTTTAAGGAAATTTCTAGGTTTAAACACCTGTTGTACTAATCAAAAAGGTACAAAGCAGTTATGGAACAATGGTTTCATTTTTATTGTTGATACTGTCATCTGATAGTCTGCCTGGAAAACAGAGATATGAATTCCAATGCCAAGGTCCTAAGTGCAGAAACAGTACAAAGGGTCAACTAGAGCATTATTAAATGCTCTTCCTGATTCTAGACTATTTGCAAATGAAATCTTGCCTCATTCAGTGTAACAGTTCTTGGAGCTGGAAAGGTGACTCGGGGGCAAGAACACACACTGAGAACGCATACAGAGAACCAGAGTGGTGTTCCAAGAAACCACATAGGACACCTTATAACCATCTGTAAATCCATTTCCAAGGGGTACAATGCTTTCTTCTGCTTGTCGGGCACCCACATATGTACAAAGCATATACCTATATGGCGTATATCAACAAAGACTTGTACACATAAATAAAATGAGTTGCTCTTGACATGGTAAAAATAACTCACAGAAATTGATAAGGGAAGAGAAACATTTTAAAAGAGAAAAGCCTAGTATCTGCCTTAAATCTGACTTCTTTTCTTGTTAACCTCTAACACCTTTGTTTTAAGGTGACAGATTTGTAGGATTCACCCTAATAGAAACAAATAGGACTTAGCCTGCTGAATTATTTAAAGGAAAATCAAATTAACTAGATGATTGTTTTTGAAGCTCATTAGACTTTGAAACTTGATTTTGTTTGTTTGTTTTGTTTTAGTGACCAAAACATTACTTCAAATGTTCACAAGTTCAAATGGCATTTATTTGAATTAAATGATTACATGAATAACTTTTCTCAAGTTCTAAAATACTAAATTTATGCATCATTAGTTTTATGCAAGTGTCTATGACTCTCATAGCTAGTATTTACTTTTATTGCTTTGAACTCTACATAAGAAATAATATATTGTAGGATTTTTGTAATGATGAAAATCTGCCTTTAGAAGCTGTATTTTGTTTTTCTCAGCATAGTTGATGTCTCTGGATCCCACTTCATCTCCCTGATCTCTAAGTTATAGAGAATTTCAAGTACAAAGCCTTTCTTTCTCTATAGTTATACAAATTGGAGCACTTTACCACTTGCTTAATCTATGATTTAGTAGCACCACCTGGTATTAAAAATTATTGGTTCCTTAGTTATTTTACGGGTATTTGTTTGTTTGTTCGTTGTGTGGGTAGGTGCATATGTGTGTTGTGTGCATATGTCACTTATGTGGGTATGTTATTTGTTCAGGTGCTTTCATATGGGCATATGCACTTGTTTCCAAATATTTATTATTAAAAATTTCAAACATACACAAAAAGAAAGCTGTACCATAAATATTCATATGTATACTACCTATATTTAATAGCAACCTACCCATTTATTATTTCAGCTAAAATTAGTGACTCAGAAGAAACATTCATTATCCTATAGTTTCAAAAGTTAAACCACATTTTGTCCAACCACAGAATGACTTGGTTTACTCTCTCTTTAAGTAAAAAAGCAGAGGCCAGCAGACATTAATTCTTCTGAAGGTTCAGTGAAAACTTAGTCTTTCCGGATCACCAGTGCCATTCAAACATAGCAGTATATGTTAGAGATTCCAAGTGTTCAGACTGTTCTTTATGTGAGTATGGTTCTCAATTTGTAGACAGCCTTTACACTCTTCTTCTTTGCTCTTTTATAGCAATGGTGTAATGGTGTAAGGTATCATTTTCTCCAATTTCTCTCTGCAATATCTCTATGCAGTTTTATCTATCTGAACATAAATGAGACATTTCTCTGCTTTTAAAGGCTCCAATGATTATATGGTCCTGCCAGATAATTGATGATCATCTTACTTTCCCAAGACCCGTGACCTTAATTATTTTGCAAATTACACAGATAAGCTTAGGTTCCTGAATAACTGAATAACCAGGGAAAAGGTATCTTGAAAAACATCTTTAGAACCTTGCCTGCGAAAGCATCCAAAAGCTCCTGCTCACAGAAGTTTTTCTCTATTCTGTATCACATAATGATTTTTCATTTTATGCAAAGCAGGTGCCAGATTTCAAAGACGGGTCTACAAAGCCTTCTGCAATCTCTTTTTTCTATTACATATGATTTCAGTTCTTAAACTTCTCACTTTATCCATTCCACCAAAAACATTTTAAAATACTCTTTTTGAAGATTTTTAAATATTCAAGTATTTGTCTATTTATGACTTGAAAATAATAACTAAAATTCAAATTACTTCAAAATTGTTTTTCTATATTAGCACTATTTTATTTTAGACACAAAACTTCTTTTGAAGTTTTGGTAAGACAAATGCCACTCGTTATAACAAAATTTGATGACCAATAGTAACCAAGGCACCCAGACACTAGTTTCAGAAACCTGCATCTTTAAACTTCTAATTTCAAAAAATTACTTTGCAAAGATAAAAAAGAATTCCAGTAGTTTGAATACAAATTAGCAACCTGTATTTACACTGATCACACAAAAACATAAGAAAAGAATGCAAATTTTTAAAAAGTACTTGGACTTAGCAGGTAGACTGTGGCAATTATTAGAAGAGAATAACACATGGGCGCTAGTAAACACTGCAATCTAATCATCAGTCTTCTTTATACTAGCTTAGCAATTATTTATACCAAATAATCTAGTTGTCATGAAATATATTTTTGATAAACTTTGTCTAAGAAGCATCTGCTGAATATTAAAATACATAAATAAGATTTTAAGTAAGAGCATGGTGCATGTCCTTTGGCAGCCAGCATAAGGTTAGTTACTTTTGACTCTAGAGAACTGCAGGATTTGGAGAAATAAAACTCAGTAAATGAATCCAAGTGATTTCAGATTGTTTTGATGGAAATTTTATGTATGATGTAATAGTCCCATGTTATTTCTGATTTCTGAACAAAAACAAAAGTGTCAGTTCAGAAAGAACGCAGCCAAGGGAAAATTCTAGCAACAGCAGGGGGAGAGGGAAAACAACCTTCCCCACAACGACAAAATTCATGACTGCAAAGTTTAACTTCAAATACCTCAGAGTATGAATCGATTTTATCTTAGAATTCAAGCACCATGAAAAGTGCAAAGTGCCACCTATATTGTTACCAAGTACACAAACAAGTATAATAAAAAATTCAGTTTCAGTTGATTTCAAATTTAATTGTATAAATAACATGTTAGAACAGGATAGGTATATCTAAAACGTTGTTAGAACTGATATTTTTGTGAGCATGACCACTGATACAAATTTAAGGTATATTGAATTCAACATTTATTTTTAATTTAAAAGGGAAATGTAAAGATAGCTTATTTATTGTGGTTCATAATTATATGTAGCATGAGTTATGTTAAAGAAATCTTCATTTGTCAACACATACTTTGTCTTTCAACTATTTCATGAATGTCACTCTGCAGTAGTGAACACAGGAGACCCAATCCATGGAGCCACTGGCTTGTGATATGAAAGTAAATATATACATAAACAAATAATGAATGATAAAGGTAGTTCTCAGTGTTAAAGATCTCTCTGGCTTGAGAGGCTCGTGAAAACATGATAGACACAAAAGTACTGAGACACAAATGAGAAGAAAATCTCTGAAAGTCCAAGAAAATAAGTTCCTGCCATCCTATCAAAATCCCCTGCTACCTAGTCGACAAGGTGAATCTTTCTTGTAGAAGTGCTAGGGCAGCCATTCTCAGCCTGTGGTTTGCAACCTCTTCAGAGGTCACATATCAAATACCCTGCATCATGATGTACATCATGATTCATAACAGTAGCAAAATTAGAGTTCTGATGTAGCAATGAAGCAATTTCATTGTTGAGGGTTACACGGCATAGGAAAGATACTAAAGGGTGAGAGAACTGAGAACTACTGTGTGAGGGGGATACAGCATAGGACTAGAAGTGATGGAGATATGGAAAAGCACTGCATCTTGGTTGATATTCTAAACACAAATAAGGACTTTCTAATTGTAAAGGTTCTCATATGCTGCTTCATTATATTAAATTTGGGTGTAGGTCCATCGCTTCTCCAAATCCCACTTATCAAACAACCACAAACCCTAATAATTTCTTTATCACATTAGTTACAAGTGCTAACCTCTCACAATAATGTCATTAACTTTGAAATTTTTAAGTCATTAGTATAATCAGAGTCTTTTCCACTTTTTTAAAATCTAAGAAAATAACTTTTCTTTTGAACAGTGACAACTTCCTTCATAATTTGGGGAATGGAGTAGCTAGTGAGATAGGGCTTCACTACACATCTTAGACTGGCCTCAATTTGCAATCCTCCTGCCTTAACCTCCCAGGTCTTGGGATCATGAACATACATTATTACCCTTGAAGTCTGAAGGATCCAGCAATGATTTGTGATTAGAAGAAAATGGAAAGTGGTTTCTGTCCCAAAGTGAAACTTTAAAATTACAATAAACAAAGGATCATCACTGAGTTTTCCCCAAATACAGTAGTAATTCATTTGCAAATTCTTGTGAAAGCATACATGCAGTAGATATTACTCCTTAATTTAGGCAATTCATTCTGCCTGTAATAGAAGGTCATTGTATTATTGATTTGTATAAAATGCAAAAAAAATAAATGCAGTGTGATTTGCAATTATTTTAAGTATAAGTATGTATTTGAAGTGATAAGTCTGATCTCTGTGGTATTGTGTGAATAAATTATAGTTTGTAGATGTGTTAAATTTCTTGGGAGGTTGGCCGATCAATTTAACAGAGGAAACAGTAATTTGTTAAATAGGTATATACTAGCTGGTATAGCAATTCCCCAAATGGAATGACTTTCTTTCTCCTTATTGAGATAAAAGCTCGGGCATCTCTAAGTATTTGCAATCAAAAGTGATACACGTGTATTGAGAGGAGTTAGAATTAAACATTGATGTTTTGACGTATAATGTGACAGAGTGGTTTGTTTTGCTATCAGGGTTTTGATAAATTGCAGTTTATCATGAATAAATCCTAGAAGCATTTATAAATGAACTGTGGACAAAAGTACTGTTTAGGGAATTTTGTATTTCTGTATATAAATTGCCTGTAGTTTCAAGGATGACTGATACATTCTAATTCAGGCTGCAAACATCCTTCAAATGAGCACCCTGTATGTATATTTAAATTCTAATAAAGAAATAGCTTTGGAAACTCTACTTTAAGAAGTAGTACGAGGGAAGAGCAATCATTATCCCTTTAATGATTTTTTTTCAGTTTTAACTTAAAAAGCTTTTATGCATTTAGAATCTTCCTGGAAAAGTGAGTTTATATTAATTTTAAAGATAAGGCAGAAAATATCTTATTGTTTCAAAAATCACTTCATTAAGTGAAGGATTAGTAATAAAACAAATAAGACAAGTGTGCCTGCTCCTAACAACAATTGACTTGATTTACAATGTGGGGTGGGCAGCTCTTTGTGGTGAGTCAGGTTAATCTTTGTTGTCTAAATAAAAACATCAATAATAAGCTCTAACAAATTCTACATAATTGTTTTAATTATATAATTATTTCACAACTGCCATGATATCCAGAAATTCTCATTTGTAAAAGTATTTTAAAATGTCTTGATTTCTTTTTGATGACTTTTATAGTTTAATTTTCACTTCAGTTCAAAATCAAGGCATGCTAAAAATAACAAATGTGACTAATTCTCAATTACCTGCAATAAAGAGTTGAAAATAGGAAGCCAGTATGATGGAATAAATTACATCAACTGATAGCTTTAAATGCAATTTTAACCATTACTTTCAACCTCTTCCTTATTAAAAAATAAAATTGCTTTCCTTAAGTTTCATTTCCTGTTTATTAATATAAACATTATCTTGATAGAGCTGACTGCATGTACATAAATGTCCTCTCTAAGATAGGTACAAGAAGATAGAAAGAGATATGAATTGCTTAAAAACATGTTCCACACCAAAGTTATGAAATTCTGCAAAAAGCAGGTATACTTAACATTATGTAGAAAAACTGTACTTCAATTTTAATAGACATGAGGATTATAAGTGATTATAATACATAATTCTATCTACATAAAGGGCTCCAAAGTGAGATTTTTTTATTTCTAGTAAACACACAATTTATAATTTTAAAAATGAGTTATTATTTTACAAGAGTTATGATTTGACAGTGAATGTTCTCCATAGTGTCTTGTGTTTAAATACTTGATCTCCAGTTGTGGAACTTGGCTGGGAGAGTTGAAGAATTGACACTGTAAGGCTTTAGAGAAAGGTATGGCTCTTTTGCAGTCAAGCGTTGGGCTTCTAGTCTAACTTATCCAATCACTTCTCTTTAGCCAAGTTAGAGCAGGATAGATGAGGTCTCCTCTTGACAAAATACATTCCCCACCATAATGGTCTGTACCCCAAAACCACAAGCCCAAATAAAAGTTCTCTCTCATGTTACTTCTTGTCAGGTATTTGGTCACAGCAACAAACAAATATCCAAATAAAATGAACATAGAACATTGGTCAACATATCTATACTTTGGATTGCTTCTTAAACTTCTCATATTCAGAAAACCATATGAAACATCCATAATTGCCTCAATAATCTAACAAAGAAAATGAGGCTGTTTGAGAAGGAAAATAGCTGCCTAAAGACAAAAGACAAATAAGTTTTCATGACCTGATCAACAACACAAAAAGTAAAATTAAAATCCTTATCTTATTAGAAGGTGCAGAATGTACTCATTCTTTATCCATTTCCTATCTTCTACATTTATATGCAGAAAGAGAATACCTTCAAACGCAGAGTGATACCCGACAAAGTCCTGTCCCCAAAGAGAAAATCCCAGCACTGACCTGTATCTTGCAGAAAAATGATTTTTGGAAGCTTCAGAAATAACTCATAACTTAAGAGAATGTGCCATTCCTCTACAGGACCTGTTCAGTACTCAGCATACACATAATGCTCCCGATCATTTATGACTCTATTTCAGGAGATCCAATGCCCTCTTCTCGGTCTCCATAGGAGCCAGTCATTTACATGGTGCACATGCATGCGGATAAAACACTATACACATTATAGAAATGTAAGTAAAGCTTTTGTAAAAGGACTGTCTAGAGACAAGAAGATATTTCTTCAAGAATCTAATAATAGAATACTAGAACCTATTCTTTCATCTGATTTAGGGGTCTGAAATCTTTTTTTCTTTTTAAACACTGCCTGGCCCATTATTTCTAGCCTCTTATTGGCTAACTCTCACATATTAGTTTAACCCATCTCCATTAATGTGTATCGCCACTTGACTGTGGCTTACCGGCATGAGTCTAACCAGCATCCCTCTTGGGCAGGAGAGCCATGGTGTCTGCCACACTGTCCTTCTTCCCAGCATACAGTTCTGTCTACTCTACTTATCTAAGTGCTGCCCTATTAAAAGGCCAAGGCAGTTTCTTTATTCAACCATTGAAAGCAACACATAGACAGAAGAACCTCCTATACCATTACCCCTTTTTCTTTTTAAACAAAAAGGAAGGCTTTAACTTTAACATAGTAGAGTTACATATAACAAAACAGTTATCAAGCAAGAATTACAGTTACAATATTTATATCTACTTTATCTTTTATCATAAAAAAGGAAAACTTTAACTATCTATCTTCAACTCCATCAAAGACTCCAAAAGGATATAATATTACCTAAGTATACCAGAAGTAAGCAACTTCCAAAAAAAAAAAAGAGAGAGAGAGAGCGAGACAGAAATCTTTAATAAATAAATAAATAAAAGAAAAAAATTCCCTGTTTCATGGAAATGTCTGCTGGATACTATGGGCCTTTCGGCTAAAGATGGATGCCCCAACGATATAAAAAAAAAAAAATTTGGGTGACTGTCCAGAAAGCGAGATGTCTCTGTCAATTCTAGAGGTCTGAAATCTTCTAACCAGTGCTAATCCTTTCTCCTCAACCCAGCACCCCTTTTGCAAGCAAACCTTTAATTTTTGCATCATGTCCACTTAGTTACCTAATGCTCAATATCGAGAACCACAAGATCCCAAGTCTCCTAAAATACAAGAGATATCAGATCCAAGGGATTATTCCTAAAAGAAAGCATGAACATACATATAAACTGGAAATTTCTACTTTAGATGTTTATTTCTTCTGTGTGTGATTTATGGATTCCTCACTCTTCTTGATATTAGTGAATGGGTGGATAGATGATAGATAGATAGATAGATAGATAGATAGATAGATAGATAGATAGATAGATAGATAATAAATAGATGACTTGATAAATCAAATATAGTCAAATAAAAGCTATTAAATATTTATGGTACAGCTTTCTTTTTGTGTATGTTTGAAATTTTTCGTAATAAATATTTGGAAACAAAATTTAAAATTCCATAAAAAAATAATTCAAGATAACTCTAAATGAGAATACCATCACAGTCAACCAGTCAACATTCTAGTATGTACTGCAGCGGGGCTCAGATGACTACACTCCTAACTGAGGAGCTGCTGCCAGTTCATGGCTTTTTGGCCAGAAACATCAGTTTTCTTAGAGGGTGGTGCACTTGGTAGATCAGTCATGTTCCAGTGCCTGGCCTCACACCCTTGAGTAAATAGGCAGCTCAAATAGACTCAGTTGGTAGTTTTAAAAACTGAACAAATGACCATGTGCCATGCATCCCTAATTGATGTACACCCAATGCAACCCCTATACTTACGGCTCAGAAAACATCAAATAAGAGGGAGCAGAAAAACTGTAAGAGATGCTAAGAATGGAAGATGTAAGATACTGTCTTCTAAGTTTGACAAAAAACTATACTTATACCATCTTAATAATATGGTCATCTCAATAAAACCTGAACAATGTCAATAAGAGTAGGTGACAATACCAAGAGCCATAACTCAGGGATGAAAAGCTGCAAGCAATTAATGGCTTTTAAAAGAGGGAAAACAATAATTTGATTTTCTGATATGATATCCAATACCAAGAGCTCAACTTTAAATATGTGCATATAAGCAAAACTAAATTGACTTATCAGTCCATGTTTTTATATGGGCATCAGGGGGAGCTCACAAAATGTCCAAGACAGCTTAAAGAATGACCCTTTGACATAGGCACTTGGTTTGCTTGGGCTTAAAGACTCCCTTTTCTGGGAGGTTTTAGTTGCCCAGTCTTCCAAACACTCAGGCCTTGGAAAAATTTCCTCTGTGGCCAAGTAGGGCTGTGGGCCCTTATCCTAGCCATCCCCAGCCTAAAGTTTCCCTACCACCAAGGGACACCATAGAAAGCATCTCTTCAAAACTAGAGAAAACTCTTAGTCTGTTCTGAATATGTGAAAGTACTAGGGCCTCCCACGGATTGACACTTAAAACATTAAATTATATAATAACTTTGGAAGACACTTAAAATTCTTCAAAATTTAAGAATGCAATTGCTACACAGCCCAACCATCCCTCTCTGAAATATTCACCAAGGAAACAAAAATTATATCCATACAAGAATCATAATCACAATAGCTTTGTCCATTAGAACTAAACAATAAAAACCACTTTAACATCCATCATCAGTCCATGATGAATAAACAGTTCATGGAAGGGCTATTCATCAGAATAGGAAGAAAGGAACATGTGGCAAGAGGAATGAACTTTAAAATGATTATTATGTTGAATTAATTGGGATGTTAAAGTAGATACTTCTAAAAAATCCAAACTGATCTTCAACAGTAGTTGTCAGGAGCATCATAAGAGAGAGGGAAGGATATGCTCAAAAACAGCATGATACTTTTATGGTATATAGAAACACACATATATATTATTAGTTATTATATATTTCTGTGAAGAGACTCTATGATCAAGGCACCTTATAAAAGAAAGGTTTTATTTGAGGCCTTGGTTTCAGTTTCAGATATTTAGTGCATGCTTATCTTATCAGGAAGCATGACATCAGACAGCCAATCATGGTACTGAAGTAGTAGATATGAGTTTACATACTGATCCATAGACAGAAAGCAGACAAAGAGTGGACCTGCTGTGAACTTTTGAAGCTTCAAAGCCCACCCTCACTCAGTGATATACCTTCTCTAACAAGGCCATATTTCCTAATTCTTCTTGAACATTTCACAAACTGGGGATCAAATATTCAAATATATGAGCATATGAGAGCCATAAGTTATTCAAACCATCACTGTTATTTTGTGGTAATTATGCCAAAAATTGCCAACATTTATGCATTGATAATCATGCCTTTATGAACATATAATAATCAAGAAATCACCAGCAATCAAATGCCAATAACTCTTCACCAAATACTGGACTTTGTATCCTCCTCCTCTTTTCCATGCTGGGTTTTATATGGCTTGAGATTGGGCAGATTTTGAACATACTCTCATAGCCACAGTGTATGTGTATATATTTAGGAGTCTTCAAAAATAGTAGATTTCTCTGTTGCCTTCTAAGAATGGGTTTAGTCTTAATTATTCTTCTCCGTGTGCCCTATCTTGCTTGTCCTTCCAGCTCCCAAACATTGAACCCTTCTTATCCAAGCATTCTTAAACAAACAAAAGAACTATGTCTTCAAAGCACTGAAGAGCAACATAAAATGGATCATTATAAAAAAATTTCAGAGGTTTCCACTTGCAAATCATTTTTAATAATCTCTATTTAGTCTTCTTGGGTACATGCCACGGTTAATCCATCTTCCGCTCTGCTGCACTAAGTGTGCAGCCCAGTGTGGTTATAGAGGAGCCCTGCTTAGAGGGATGCTTTTGGCCTGCTGTTTTGACAATCTTAATAGTTTTGAAGAACTCCTCACTGTCCTTCTTCACTGTGACAAGCAAGCTATACAACTACTTCTATCATAAATTATATAATCTTCATGGAAGCAATTAACAGAATTAAGCTTTATGGAAAAAACAATTAAGATTTTGTCTCAAAGAGTCTCTGTTTGTATTTTACAATGCTACAGTTGAGAAAATAAAATTAAACTGTGTAGTATAGATTTTTCTCATGTCATAAGCGATAAAATGATTGAAGACTCAAAACACACTCTAAACAAATATTTTTCAAGACTAAACCTGGAAATGGCTGTTAAAGCTCTGACTATATAATGAAAAACTGCCAACATGTTAAATTTCCTTCATAGTTATTTTTTCTCTATCAGGGTATAAATTGTATACTATTTTCTTAATAAGTACTCAGTAGTTAAAGACTATTTCAAAAAGTTACTAGACACTTGATGATGTACATGTTGTTTGCTAGGAGGCTTTGCAGAAACAAACATGTTAAACTATCCTCCTCAGATGTTTAAGTCCTGCAATTACTGAGACAGCCATGTACTGTACTAAAATTCCCAAGTAAAAAGGCAGAAAGAGAGAGCTATTGTAAGACTACTGACATTATTCTGTCTCGTCCACCCTCTTATTTTTATCCACAGGCACAAAGAATATCAATAAACTGATCATGTACAATCAACAAGAGAAGCTGATTAATAATGTATTTCTAGGTGACTAAATGGGATCTCCGTAAAACAAAAGCTTATCTTTTCTGTTTCTTCTTTCACATTAAAAGCTGCTTTTTTGTGCATTATTGAGTACAAACCAAGAGTACATTGCTTTAGCTACAATGAAGCTGACAAGGACAATAACAAGTCCTGGGTCACTTGCTTGATGTCTTAAAGTAGACCCAGCTTTCTCTTCAAGCATATTTATTTTGTAGGAAAGCTAAAACTTTACTAAGCTGTAAAGTTTGTCCACTGCAGTTAATATACAAAGAATAAAAATCCAGAAGTTGAATGCAAGATAAAGCAGATAAGTTGTTCCCACTAATAACAATTAATTGGATTTGCTATAAGGTTATAAATACATTAACCTAAGCCATATTTCATGTTTTAGTTTATAAGAAGATTGTTCACAGTACTGATGAAACTAGTAATAACAAAGTTTTGTATACTTATTAAGCAGAACATGTTTGGTTAGGTTTTGGGGTATATAACATCAGAAGACAATGTATCAACAAGCACAAATGATTATGGAAGAGCAGTGTAAAAGCCCAAAGGTGCAAAACCAATGTTATTTTATATCCTAAATATTGCAACTAATTGTGTCAGTACTTAATGTGTAACATGAGCTGTCAGTTGTTAAAGCAATATGTAACTAGTTGTCATCATGTTACAATGGACATCCATGAGCTTCTTAGAAAAGAAGAGCATAGAGATAAATGTGATCTGGCACTGGCTAGTTATCTTGCAGAAAACATTCTCCATATTTGTACTACAAATAGTTTACAGATCCTAAGTCTGTCCTCTGTTTTCTTAGAAACAGGAGAATGTGGAAACCCAAATATATGAGCCTATTTCCAACTTGTCTAAAAGTCAAAGAGTTTGAGGTTGTTCAAAATTGTTGACAACAACCAGGGTTACACATCCTGACCTAGGGTGTGATTATTTGGTTCTTTTGACATTAAAATGGACCATACAGTATAATTATAATATGCTTAGTCATGAGGCTGTTAATAAGCCTTCTCAGGCTCTATGTAAGATCAGACATTGAAAAAAAGAAAAATTCAGATTATCGAGTCCATGGAAGAAGTGTCTTTCAGACTACATCCCGCTTCTACTATAACCTTAAAGGAAAAGTTTGTCAATTCCACAAGACCATTTTAGGGATGACAAGTTCTGTTTCATTATTTCAAATTAGTATTTTTCCAAGCATTTATATTAAGAGCAGTGTGTTACATACCCAATACTTTCTATAGAAACTGAGGAATATTCTTCTTACCAAAAGAGTATGAAATTTGAAAAGTAATTACAGGTCACCAAAACACATTGCAAAATCAATCAATACCAAAAGTGGTTAAGTAGTAAGATACTAACAAGAAGGTGATACCCAAGCATCCTACTTAAATATTCTTAGCGACCTTTCACGGAGTTCTGCCAACCCTGTCCTGCTTCTTCAGGAGGTGTTCAAAGTACTTGAAATTATCCACCCAAACTCCCATCATATTTTTAGGAATTTGAGAAATTAAAGAACCATAAATTTGTACCAAGCCATTGAATCTCAAAATGAGATCAGAAAGACCTAGCTACCTTACATTACCACATAAAGCTCTTTGAAAATGAACAGTTATTCAGGGACTTCACAGAACTCTGAAACTTAACTGTGAAATTATTAGTTACACTTTGTAGGATCTAGTGAAAGGCTCAGGCAACAACCAATCTACAGGTCTGCTATGAGAAATAACTTCACAGTCCATTTTTTTTCTCTTTTTTTTTTTTTTTTTAAAGTGCTGTCAAGTTTGGTTTGGCTTAAAAGTTGTGATCTAACCAAAGGAAATTACAATTTCAAATAGGAACAATCAGTATAAGACTTGCCTATGAGTAAAACGCCAACTACCCTTATTATAGATGAGAAGGGGAAGAAAAGTTTTCATGAGCAAATGCTGCCTCTAAAATTCCTCGGTGGCCCAGGGCTTAGTTTCACAATAAAGCCATGTACTTTAAAAATAACTTGAGTGCTTTGATTTTTCTACCTAAAGGAAGAAAAATGTTATGAGGAAAATATGTCTGTCAGCAAATCTGTGTAGTCAGAAATACCAAATGAAAAAAAAATCAAGCCATTTCATTAGCTAATTGGCTGATCTGAACAGGAAAACAAACCATGTCTTTTTCTGTCAGTATCCCAGAAAATTTCAATAACAGAATGATCCAAAATCACCTGTTAGACTATCCCCAAGCTGAACAAATGGGAGATTTTGAAGAGGAATGCCTTAAAGACTAAGACTATAAAAATGAAGAACTGCAAAGAATGATGCTTAAATTTAATTTTTATATCAAGAGCAACTGAGTACCTGCCTCAGCACTCTCTCGGGGTTCAGAATAGGACACTTCTATAAGTGGAGACTGATTTGGGAATGGGATTTGAGGGGTAGAATAAGCTGATTGGCTCAGGCATGTTTTCCCTGCATGTTTCTTTACTCCTTAGTGGTAGATGAGCATAAAGTGTTATAATCTGCGGGCCTGGTCTGTCACCTGGGAACCCTTTACCTTTAAGAGACAAACTCTGCCCACTAGCAATCCCTCCACCCCTTAGTGCTGAGGCAAGGGGATTACCTCCCTCCTCTCCAGCCTGCTCTCTCTTTCTCCCTCTCTTCTGAAGAGGTAACCACTGCCCTCTCCTTTCTTACCTCCACTTCTCCCCTTTGACCTCTTCTCCCCTTTCTCCCCTTTTCCATTCCCTTTCCTCTCCATAACCCACTATATAAACTCTACAGCCAAACTCTCTCTGCATGGTGTATCTGTCTGTCTAGTCACCCACTGCAGTCTTCCACCCTCCAAGGCCTTGGGGGGCCCACACATGCCCCTCTCATAGAGCCAGCCTTGGTCTTCCATGGACTTTATAAACAATAAAAGAAAGGAAAAGAAGAAGAATTGGGGCATAAGGTATAAGGGAAAAGCATCAGATGTGAGACCAAATCATAAGGGTAAATCTGTCAGGTATAAACCATCAGGGTAAAATAGGGATAAGGGTAAAAAACAAAGGAGTGATCACCACAACGCTTTCAGTTTATACAGGCATACGGACAATGTAACAATCTCATAAGCAGTAATAATAGTATCAAGCATGCATTTTCACAGAGTCACAAGAAACTGGTCGATCTGGCAAAGAGGTGCTTTACATCTCATAGAGGGCATGGCTGTGCAGTTTCCCTCGGGGCTGGGAACACAGCTCTGGTAGCTACACTAGCCTGTGGACTTTATCTGCTTAGCATCTATCTGGTTGAGTCAAAAGGAATCATCTGGGGACCTTGCCTTTGAATCCAGCAGGATGCCCAGGTGAGAATTGTTCTCCCTAAAGCTAATTTTAGGACTGGGTCTTTTTTCCTGTATAAACAGTTAATTTCCTGGGCTATGATCCTATGTTAGTTGAGACATACTACCTCCTGTATGAGGTTTCTGTCTTATCAATGACTACTGTCTATAAAGAAAGTCTGTGAGAACTATTTTTAAGTAGATTTTGGCTATGAGAACAAGAACTTGACTGAATCCTTTTGACACCATGGCTTCATGGTATGGGGGTAGGTATTCAGTTGCCCTACAGGAAAAGTCATGTTTATACACTGCTGGATTACTTTAGGAGGTAGAAATGCCATGATTTCACAAGATTTTCACAGAATTGACAGTGACATATCCAAATGACAGATGTACCCATAGCTCTACAAAATGCATGCTGTCCAGGAGGAGTGTACATGTACACTTCCTGTGGATAATTCAATAGATCTGTCAGCTGTATATTTACTGTATAATACTTGTGGGCTCACCACATTTTTGATCTGAAGCCTATTTACTGAAGAGGCTAATGTATATACATACAGTTTATGACTAAAATTCATGAATGTTTAGTAATGATTGGTTTTCAAAGTGAAAGCACATCGCTTGGTAACCCAATGGTTGAGAGAAAAAGGCAGTAATAATCTTGCCACTAGGAAAGTTAATTTAATGGTTGGGTAAGTACACAGGAGAAATAAAATAGTTCCCAACATATTGATCTTACACCAAGTCACAAAGTGGCAGTGAGCAGTGCTGTGGCTTGAAAATCGTCGAGGCGCTAACCTCATCCATGTCGCAGCCATAGAAAAGAAAATCAGTTAGTTAAGCTTAAACTAAAGTGTTTTCGTATCTTGCATTTAAAAATTGAGTTTAGAAAATATTGTACTAAGAAAAAAATCTCAAACAAATCACAAGCAAAAAGGAACTCCCAGCTTCAACTAAGATGTTCTCATGTTAATATTTAATAAAAACTACAAACAATTTAATAAAAATAATTACAATTTATCTAACACTTTTCATTAAACTACATACCACATTTACTTCAGTCCAATTGTGATTTTTTTTTTTTTTTTACTGACCTTTCCTTGGTGTAGGACCCTAGCCGTGTTCAGCTCACATCTTCTCCACATTTCTCTATCCTGACTCATTTCTTTGTCTTTCATTAACTTAGCAGGGTTGAATAAAACTTGAAGTTACTTAATATGATATTCCTTAGTGCTTGTTTTTCATGGTTACATTAAGCATGTTTTCTATCAAATTGCCACAAAATGATTTTTATGGAATTGTGTCTTTAGATCCTCTTTTCCTGAAGCTTTCAGTATCTTGTCTGAGCAGTTAGTGGTTCTTTGCCACTAACTTGAGAATGTAGGCCAACACTTTCAGACTATACCAGTATCAGTTGTGAGCCAATTAAATAGCCCTGCAAAACTGGTTCTGTCACTCCAGAGTTACCCCACTAATACAGACTTGAAATAAAACCTAGATCGTTTTAATTGACAGTCTCTGACAAAGAATTATTAGAGAATTAAATTCAAACATTAAAGTTGTTAACTGTTGTCTGGGCTTTGAAATTTTTATTTGAATAATAGTCTTTAAATTGAGATGATTGAAAAATATATAAGTATTGAAGTAGGATTTGTTTCTTCACTTTGACTTGATTTACTTACATTAGTTTCCTTTTTAAAAAAGCTATACCCCAAAACAGATAGTAAAATAAAATGAGATCATAAGATAAGTCATTTTTAACATCCTATCTTAGTTTAAAATCTGACTGAATCAAGCAATAAACAATTCTTCTTAGTATCCAAAACATAAGCAAAAGTCTTAGGGTTTCTGTTTCACTAGCATTCTTGAATTCAACAAGATACATTTCTCACCAATTTCAGTTGTTTTTCATGGTATCATTAAAGAAATATTTTAGTTACAATAATTATTTTATATAAAAGTGATCATGAACTTCTTGTAGTAATTTCTTCTATCATTTATCAAAAAAAAGTTCCAAATGCCAACAATGTCTACAATATTGTTCTGTAGCAGTGTAGCAGTTAGCATGATTACTGTTTCAAACACTAGCATACTATGGAAACAGGAAGTGTTATTAAGTTTTTGGCTGCCTTTTGCTTTGGGCAACTCGGGCCAAGAATGGGAACAATAAACTGTACTGAAACAGTCCAGGATGGCAAGCTGAAGCCTGATGAATGAGGTAGAAACAGAAGACATTAGTCAGTGGCTTGCTGTCACTGCTTACGGTCTAAGAGATGAACTTGGAGAAAGAGGCAAAGAAAGACAAGCACGGACTTCCCTAAAGTGGACATCTGCCAGTCTAGACAATTTAACCAGTGTACCTGTCTCAGACAAGAAATATTTGAAGTTCGTCTAAGTAGACAAACGTACTTAAATATTCAGCCATTTACCCACTCACCTGGTCATAATCATCTTCAAAAACCAGAGGTTGAACACAAAAAAAGCAATATTGCTCCTTACCAGCTTTTGTGTTGTCTTGATTGCTAACAAGCTTGCTTAATTGTCTCTGTGGTGAAATTACTCTTATTAACTTCATATTCTTGATGCTGGCAATCTGGAAATATATAGTAAAATTGTTGGTGATTTTCTTCCTCCCTAATTTCTGTTCTATATGCTATAATTTAGAACCCTGTAGGGCCTTCACTTTCTTCTTATTCAAAGTTACACTAGAAAATTATTAGAAGGCAAAGCTCTTTTTGCACCTAAGGACAATACCTTCATATTCTGCAAGACTAATGGCAAAACCAGGACCCCAAATATATGGCTCCAACAGGAGGTCAAACAAAGGTGACTATGGGCTGTAATTTATTTGTTCTACTTGTCTTCCTGTGGCCTATTTGTTTAGTGTGACTGTGTTGTTACTAGAATCCCTGCTGATACATAAAAATAAATCATAATTAACATTAATAAGTTACCTTTGAGGTAATAGGATCCCTTGGTGAGTCACACAATTAAGTCTTCTAGGAGAGTCTAATTAGAGCATTATTTATTCTCTAGCTATGGCTTATCAATTATTTAACACAGTCTTTGATCCAACCTAGGGTTATTTCAGCATCTAAGAATACTAATGTACAGTTTGAAGAGGTCTTTTTGAAATTAGTCCTTCCACTTTCTGTAAGTAAGCATGAGTTTAGTGGAATAACAGAAAGTGAATCCAAGATAAATTTGCTCACAAGTATTAATTCAAGAAATGTTTCAGTGACCTGAAGCTCATGACATGAATATTCTCACAAAGGTTAGAAGATATCACAGAAAGGACATTTTATAAATATCCTTCCATTTAAGTGACTTCATAATTTATAACATCTGGGAACCGTTGATAGTAATAGTAAATGTTTAGAATCCCCCAAATACACTAATTAATAAATGAAAAAGTATATTCAATATCCAGCAAAAGTCATTCAGCTGAATTTAGAAAACAAAAGAAGTACAAGCATGTATCTTAAGTAAAAAATATGAAAGCTAAAAATGAAATAGAAGATTATAAGTTTGTATGGTAATCAGTTGTTCTCCAGTCTTCCCATTCTACGTAAAAAGGATTTTTGTATTAAAGATACATAAACAATATTCTCTTAAATTCACCAAATGAAATTGAATATATAAAGAGGCATGAAACGGAATGGGTAAAACATCTGCATATCATTGTAAGTTCTTCAATTGTACCAAGAAAGGATTGAAAGGAGGTTATACAGACACTGGTAAGTAACAATTTGTATTCCTTAACCAATCTCTGAACTTTTAAAAGAGTTAAGCAGAGGCATTATATAGAGATAAAAATTTCTTATTATTGTTAGGAGAATACAATAAGTAGATATACCTGAAAGAAATTGACCTTCCCATACTAAAACATATTTCTAGGTTGACTTACTTTAGTGACCAAGACTAGAAACTTACACATCTCCAAATGTGAAGGTAAAAGCCAAAAGAAATCAATTAGTAGACCAGTGACCTTGATGTTTACAGGTTCTCTCTTTCCCAAGGAAAAAAAAGCATAGATTCAGCCATGCATGCCTACTCTACATTCCAGAATACCAAGTGAAATTCCTTCCATCTGCTCTCATTGTGAAGGTCATAGAAAAGGAATAGGCTCTGCTTGTGTAAACGGATGTGCAAGAAAATGCTAAGCATCCTTCTCAACTGTGAATTTCTTTTGGTCTGGAAGGAATAGGCTATATATTATCAGCAATCTAATCAGGTTTTAAATAACTCTGAGTGTCTAATTGAGATGTCATTTCATCACAGTTCTTCTGACTATTCCTAGACAAACACCCTCAAGAGTCAGTGAGAGAGAAAGAAGAAGTAGCTCTTGGTGAGTGAAAGACAAGTTGGCACCAGATACGAGAGATGTCAGCATAAACCCATGTGAAAAGGGGTTGGATGAGATGTGTAGAAGAGATAAAGTGAACTCAGTAGAAGCAAAAATACCACTAAAAGTAGCATCACAAGGCACTGCAGAGGATTAGAAAAAAATCATCTTGTAAAAAATAACTCAAAAATGTATGCAATAAGAACAAAGTAATATTTGTTGCAAACATAAGCAAAAATTTCAACTTTAAATAATACCAATATGAAGATGGTTATGCTCAATAGACAATGATCAAAATACATAAAAATAGAAGAATAGAGTACAGAGAAGGGGAAGTGATACATAAGAAGATGTTAATTATTCATAAAAATTCATGAGAAAATAGATAAATATAGCATACTTAGAAGATTAAATAAAAATTGACATAGGCACAGAAAAGGATACTTGGTGGGAGATGCAGATTAGGAAACATACTATAGATTATGTCTCCTAGAAATGGTAGGAAAGTTATACCCATGATAACTCAACAATAGAGCTATGTAAATAAAACCTTAACAATGGAAATATCACTGACATGCTAAGGCTCCACACTTGAAAATAAACTACAACCAGTTCTAGAGGGCTGAGAGAAAGAAGATCAACCTCCTTGTGAATTATATGACTAATTGATTATTCAATACAAAGTTTCCATCCCTAAACTCACATGCATGCAAGCAATACTAAATAGACTCAGAAGACCGTACTTATATATTTACGCATATATTAGTGTGTGTGCCCTATTAACCAAGAAAGTAGGATCAATTTAGGGGGTCAAAGAACATGGAAAAGGTTGAAAGACAGTCATATTGGCAGGGTGAAGAGCAAAAAGAAAAGGGAAAGTGATGTAATGATATATTAATGAAAAAATAAAATAAATAATAACAATATATTAAATGAAAAAATTTAAATTAAATTGATTTGAATCCACCAAGGCACCAGTCAATAACAAAGAAATTTTCTTCAATTCTAAAACTTCTAAGAGAGGTATTTTAAACTAATATTGCATATGAAGAAATACTTTCAAGTTGAATGTCAAAAGGACAATTCCAAAATCAAGATATAAACCAGAGTAAATATTAAAGCATATATAAATCAGCGCTATATATTGAGTAAAGAAATAATTACAATCATCCACATGTTAATATAGTATAATTATAGATAATGTGTTGAACTCATCTACTAAACTCTTTGAGGAAAATTAAAATGAAGATAATTATTTTGCTCAAACTATGGAGTCTATATTTTTTGAGCATACAGAATGTGATTCAAACTGAACACCATGTGCTATCTATAGAGACAGAAATAATTATTTCTCTGTTTTGCTAGATTGGGTGGAAGGAGTGTTGTGTGCTGTACTGTGGGAAAACTTTTCACTCATAAAATTTTGTCTTTACAATGATTACACAAGGGCATTGATTCAGTGACACTCTTATCCTTGGCTGACCATCAGAATATTATATGCAAATGAACCATTGTGTTCATGCAAACACACATGCATGCATGCATGCATATAAAGTTGGCACAGACAAGTAAAAACCAGAATTCCTGCTCCTAAAATTTATGACTCATTCCTACATTCCCTCATTCTGATGCAAAGGCATTTTTAACAGTACAACAGCATTTATCCTGGGGATGAGTTCAGAGATGTAGATGGTGCCTGAATCTATAAACTGCCAATCACAATTAAGAGTCTTGACTTAGTGGTTCAAAATCATGGGAAGCATTTCTCTCCTTTTTCCGTTTTAAAAATTATTTTCAAATATGGTAACTTCACAACAGATTATAACTATTTTGCAAGTAACTGATGTTAATTGCTGATAAAAATAACAACAGTTGTCTGGAGCCATCAGATTATACATAATTGATCAAAATACTGCCAATATGCTAATTTAAATTGATTTCTTAAACGAAAGTTTGACAGCTGTTTACTTTGCTCCAGGAGTAAAATACAGGTCTGATAGGAACAATCTCCTTCTTGCCAAAGTCTGACCTGGTCAATCCTCCATGGAGCACTACTGAATGCCTAATACAACACTTCAACACATGCACCAAGGAGCTCTGAATTTCCCTGGAATTTTAGATACAATTTCATAATACAAGTCAATATTTTAGAAAGTACCAGTGTTCTAGTTACTATTCCTTTTTCCGTGATAAAAATGCTAATGAAAACAATCTAAGGCAGAGTTTACTCTGGCTTATAGATGAATAGTCCAGTCCACCATGAAAGAGATATCAAGCTAAGGAGATTGAAGGCCCTGAACAGATCTCATCACAATCAACAAGGAGGAAATTATGATGACTACTCAGTTTTCGTTCTCCATTTATATAATCCAAGATGCCTGTCAGGGAATAACACCACCCACAGTGGGCACAACATCTCAACACAATTAATAAAATAAAGATAATCCTCAAATGCCCAGATGGCCGTCTCCCAGGAGATTACCCTCTGTCAAACTGTCAACAAGCAGTTATTCAAACAGTTTTCTCTTCCTTGACTGTTCTACAGCTTACTCATGGAGACCTTGTTTCTCAAATAAATCCAAAGCTTACTGACAAAGTCCATTGGATCCAATAGATACCTTGATTTCTCTAGGGTTCTCCTATCTCTATTGACTGGTCATTGAAATTATAAATGGACTGCTAAACCTATGCCAAAACTATATGGGTGCTAGAGATCCAAATTTTATTCTTTTACTTTTAGTTTTGAGATATTAATATAATTACATAATTTCCCTTCCTCCTTCGAAAGCCTCCCATATCCCCTCTTGCTCTCTTTCAAATTCATGACCTATTTTTTCATTATTGTTATTGCATGCATATGTACATGTATGTACAAATATATTCCTAAATATAACCCGTTTCATCTGTATTATTTACTCAAATGCATATTTTTATGGCTAGCCATTTGGCACTAGATAACCAATTTGTATACTCTTCACTGAAAAAAAAATCTATTTATCCCACTCTAAGCATTTCTTAGTTGCCTGTAGTTATTCATGAAATGCTGAGGCCTTGTGCATCTTCTCCGTCTACCTTGCCATGTCTAATGATATTACCCTTGCTTGATGTCTGTTTAGACAGTCATTCTGGTGAGACTAGAGGTATAGCTTCTGATTTTACTAGGAGATCCATGCAAGAACTTTTTTTTTTTATTTTTTTAACATATGAGCCATCTGTCCAGCTCCAATATAAGCCCTACTCAGTAAATGTAAGTGAAGGCGTATTTAGGTACGCTAAAATAACCAGGCCAGCTCAAAACAACAGATATAATTTAATAATTGAAAACGGGGAAACTCACGCCACCGGAGTAAAAGTTCCGATGTCCAAATCAGTCAGGCGAGCACCATACAGAGAGTGCGCACTCACCTATCTTCCCCATTTATCTACCTGGCTCCAGGTGGCCACACCCAAGCCAGATGTGATTGGCTGAGCTTCCCCATCAAGTAAAGTAAACATTTTTCATGGTTTCACACTTATTATTTTAAACAGAGTTTAAAACCTATTTCAAATCATAATATTAATCAAAATAATAAAAATAACATTCTTAATTATCATTAAACTTTACTATTAATCATGTGTTTTTAAAGATGATTCAAGGTAAAATTTTCTAAGTTCTCCATTGGAACACTAGAGAAATTTCTGTGGTCCATAAGTAGCAGAACTTCAAACTGAGTAGAAGAATGTATCTTGCTCTTCAATCTTGATGACATTTTATAATTGTCTTGTGGCTTCTACAGTGAAGGCGTAACAGAGGAAAATGGGAACCATCTGTCAAAGGCATGAAAAATTGCTACAAGTTATTTTGTTAAAGACCAATATAAATTTCTAAGACTTGGTCAATAAAACAGATCTAACCACTATATGAAATAACACACGGCTTCATGCTTTGTTTATAAAACCTCACAAATCAATAATTTTAGAAATTCTTAATAATTTACGTTACTACTGTTCTAAATAATAATTTGTTTATTTATAATACAATTAAGTTTAAGCTTTTGCTTTTTCCTCTATAATAAAAATCTCTTTATCTCTAATCACAGGACTTACATATGAATAGTCTTTAAATTTACTATTCATCTTTTTATTTTATTTGTGTTTCAGGTGAGACCTCGGTGCATCTCTTTAGTAAATATTTTAGAGTAAATCATTTGTAACTGAGGACATCCCGTACACAATCAAGAAGCAGAACACAATAAACATGTGCTGCTTTTCAGTTTCATTTCTCTATTTATACAATCTAAGGTATTAGTCAGAGAATATCCCCAATCACATTAGGCACAGCTTGGGTTTTCTGAAGTACCTTAGAAGGGACTAGAAGGGGCTAGAGGGTGGAGAAGAAGTCTATTTACTTCCATACCTCTGAACATTCTAGTTCCAAACCACTTGTTCACAAATCTACCTTATTTGTCTTTAAAAGGTAAAAATGAATACAAATATGTTGGTGGTTTATTTAACATGTATAGATGCTTACTAGCGCTTCTGAGTACTGCAGTATTTGTGAGACATTTCCATCTTGTGTGATGTGTTTCCCTTGGTCAGAAGTGACTAAATAAGATACTGGGTTTTTTTTTTCTTTTTTTGTTTTTATGAACTTAGCCACCACCTTTTTCTCCTGCTTAATTATGTTGCCAGATGACCTAAGCATTGGAAGCTGCATCCAATTTTCCTTTTATTTTTGGATATGCTTTAAAAAGAAAAACTTTGGCTAAGAAGCATTGAAGTCAAGATTTATTTTAAGTCTTCTACATGGACACTTTTAGACTGAACTATCTAAGCTTTTAAGATAAGATTGCTAGAATTTCCATAATAACAATTCCCCAAAAATAAATCTAAATTTAAAATAAAAGGGATTAAAATAAACATTTGCAGGGGAAATAGAAGTGGAAAATAAAAGTGTTAGCTAAATATAAAAAAGGAAAATCTTCTGTAGAACACGTGTCCAGAGAATATGAAGTTCAACATAGTAATTCTCATTTTCCCTTTCATTTCCTAAATGTTAATAGTTTCAACCTCCAGCATTTTCCACCAACACTATTTTTTAGATAAGATTTTTTATGTGTTTGAGGATTTCGGTGTTGCTTGTTGAATCATAACCAGGACTAATAAAGGCAAGCTCCCAGAATTAAGAGCACAATGATATGAAGGAGTACTTGGACTTGAACGTGACCTCAATGACATGCTCCATTACCCAGAGCATCTTACTTTATTCTTCAGCTTTATATTCTTCAGTTTTATAAAATGTGACAGATAGTAGTCTCTAAAATATGTTGGATAATTCCAAATTTTGTAGTAGTAACTGTTCAAGTATCTACATCAATTCTATTGCAAATGGATCAACAGTCTCTGCTTCTGTTGCATACTTTCTGTTTTTCCTAAAGCACAAGGAAGACACTTGTAAAAATGAAAACAAATCATATCAAGGCCATTCCCAAACTTTTCTGGAGTATCCTATAGTGTTAGAATCCATTTAGCAGGACCTGAGAAGGCATGATAATTTAGACCTGAACTGTCTTTCTGGACTCATATCCTAGTACTTAGTATCTTGTGTACCCTACCTTTCTTCATATTCCTCTATCACACCAAGTTATTCTTGTCACAGAGATTCATTGCTTTTCCTTTAGTTGGAATGTGTGATTGTCACCTGCTAAGCCTTTTTTTAATGACTCAGCTCTAATGTAGGAATATGAGAGATACTTTCAACCATCACGTATTTCCCTGGTTTTTTCAGTTGCTAAAATTACCTTATTCAACTTATTTTGCATTTGTCCTCCACATTTTTCACTAGAGAAGAAAATCCACAGATGTGATCGCATTTCCTATCTTGTTTTCTGTATTTACACTGCCTCAGCTGTACTTGGTAAATGTAACAAACTAGATCTGGAGGCAACAAGGAAGACCAGTGAACAACAAGCAAGTTTGTCTTTCAGACCAGAATAGAAAGAACAGTTTATTGAGAACCATGCAAGATGGAGAGCATTTTCCAGAGAGATGCAGACAGGAAGCATGATACAGATGCTGAGGTCTTAGAATAGCATCTGACGTAGAGTTATGAGGTCATGGTGGTCACCATTCAAAAAAGGTACTATTTTTATGTTCAGTTACTTTGTGTAATTCGTGTCATATGAAGGAGAACAGTCCAGTTTGGAGGGTAGAGTGCTTGCAAAGTTAGTTATGCACATAATTTCCAGTTTATATACTGTCTAACATAGAAATAGGCGCCACACAAATAAGTGTACAAATAAGTAAATAACAATAGTCCTGGTTTATGAAGTCCAGTTTTATTTGTAAGCTTAGGTAACCCCCACACATGGGGATATAGCTTAGTGAAGTCTAGGGCTAAAGGTGAGCCTTCAGGCAAGATTTTCCTGATTGGAATGTGGAAATGAACTTATGAAAACTCATTAATAAGGACTTTTTCCATTCTCTCGATTTCCCTTTACACAATTAATCTTTGATTAATGGCTATAAATAAAATTGCAACTTGATTCTAAGGAATTCAATGTAGAAGACAATTTGGTTAAAAAATCTTCATGATTAAACATTTTGTGGTGGGAAGAGATTATTTTCAGCCTAGAGTTGTTTTATCTAAGTATTATAACTAATTTTCATTGACTTTATATCAGAGAATTTCAGAGAAACACTTTAGTTGAGAGTCAAGAACCAAGTTTTGGTCAGAAAAACCTGTGTATGTACATATGCATGTAATGAGTATAAATGAGAGAATTTAAAAGAAATCAAAATCACAATGAAAAACACGGTCTTAGACTGGTTTTCCCGAGTAAACTTTCTAACTTCTTCTTAACACTGTTTTCACTCCGACTTTGCACTCCGTCACATTCAGGGCGTCCTTTGGCTCTGTTGATCCTTCCACTCTAATTTTGCTTGTCTTGAATACTTTTTCACTTGCAATGCTGGCCATGAAACAGATGCCAGATTCCAAACTGGAAAGTGTGAAGATCGATTAAAGAGAGGATTTCCTAAAGAGATGTGGACGGGAGGGCTGGGATAGATGCTGGAGCTTTAGGGGCACATTTTCAGAAGCTTAGAAACCCTAGAGTAAATAAAAAGGGAGGAGAGCCAGGCCACAGCTGGAACCTTGAGGGGATGAGCCACTAATTGTAACAAACCAAGCAGGGAGCCTGTGGTAAACACTATGTTATCTATCACAACCTCAGGCGTTTCCTGTTGGATGTCCCCCATCAGCACACTGAGGCAAACCACCATTCATTAAGTAAGATTCAGCTGAAGGAGAGATTTGAGAGTATAAATGGAAAATGGCATTTGTGGGGTTTCAAGTTCAATGGAGATACAGGCAGATCACTATAGGGGTAACAGTTGTATTAGCTGGGTTAATATCACTGATGGACAGACATCAGTGTGGACTGTGAGGAGAGTTCAGGCCTACACAGATCAGTGGTAGCCCCTACTAATATTTACACAGGGAATGGAAATTGAAAACTTTCATCCTTTAGTCCACTGCTGGCTGTTCCTGCAGGGAACTACCAAATACTCAATTAAAGAAAATTAGATGATCGACAGGTCTTTCCTGACCAGCTGGGCTAATTAGGCAGCAAAGACAAGAGTCTTGAAAAACAAATAAATTTCGTTTGTGGAACTGAAATTACTGTAGTAATGATAATTGTCATGGTTTAATCAAAATGGTGGACCTTTAGAAAATGGTGCCGTCCTGGGTAACAGGAAAACAGCAATGTTCTCATTGTCAAAGTTTATAGTTTGTGAGTTACCTATTGAAAATGCTGCCAACTCAGGCAACAGCTTCGCTATTTCAATCCTCTATAAAATATCTAATCCTCTGAATATTCCATATTCATGGGAAACTTGTTTTGTTTCCTACTCTCCACTATCCAGATTGTCATTGCTTCATCCAAACCTGATACATTTTATACTTTTTGGCAAAATAAATGCTAGCAACCACCCAGATAGACTGCCTAAGCCAAAGAGCAGTACATCATAAATAGCTCTTCTTCTCAATAGCCAAATACTTCAGAAAAGGAATTTGTTATTGTAAATCTGCACCGTTAGTTCCCTCTTCCAAAGCTTACAAATATGCTCTCTTATCAATAAAGGATTTAGCTTAGCTTCAGACTTCCTACAAACAGGCCTTGATATCCTTACATACTTCTTGTTATCGTCTTTTCTCTTTATCTAAATTACTACAATGTCCACATTATCTTCTCATATTTGTAACTTTATGTTATACTTTTATTTATATCTATCTACAAAATGTATGACTTAATATGACCAAATATTTTTATTATTCTACAATGTATAATCTGTTTAGTTAAGGTTAATGTTGGTGTGAGAAAACACTATGACCAAAGCAAGTCAAGAGGAAGAGTTTATTTGGCTTGCACTTCCACGGCACTGTTCATCATTTGGCAGGAGCTCAAACAGGGCAGGAATCTGGAGGCAGGATCTGATGGAGAGGCCTTAGAGACATGCTACTTACTGACTTGCTCCATATGGCTTGCTCAGACCTCTTTCTTTTAGCACCAAAGACCCACAATGGGTTGGGCTGTCACTTATCAGTTACTAATTAAGAAAATGCCATACAGGTTTGCCTAAAACCAGATCTTAAGGAGGCATTTTCTCAATCGATGTCTGCCCCATCACAGATAGTTCTAGCTTGTGTCACGTTGACATTATACTATCCGACACAGTAAATAATAATCATTAATTGTATCTCCAACTTCTGTTAGGCCTACTTTATTGTATGTGAGCTATTCCCCAGTACTATAAAAGAAAAATATCTTACTATTCTCACTAAATCAGTCTGTAACTAAGTAATATTACGTTAACATTCACGTTTGCTTTGAGGAACCATAGCTAACTAATTTTGCCCAAGGGGTTTTGGCTAGGATTTATAAACTGTAACAGTCTATTAAGAATGTTAATATCATATAAGTTTTTTGATTTTAAGACTCTTTATTGTTCTTTTTCTTTAACTAAGCTGTTAGCAAGCCACTTGGATGATTGACTGTAGACTATCTGACCCGCCCCTTGTGCCTGGCAGAATGTTGCTGGGAATTACAGTCAGGCAGCTCCCTCTTTGATGACCAGCTGGACTGTCTTTGTGCCAACCCAGCTGCTCTGAACAGCTACTGACAAACTGCACCAGCTTGAGGGTACCTCCCATCCGCAAAGACAAGCCTCAGTGAACCCCCACGTGATTCTCACTGCAGCCATTATAAAAGATCCCACCCAAGGCTGCTCTGGATCTTGCAATACCAGTCTTCAAGGAGGAAGAATAGATGGAACCATGAGTAAAGACACGGAAATATATTTGACAGAAAGGAGTCTGTTTCTATAAGAGTCATTTGATCTGATACGTATTTCAAAGCTTTGATTGCTGTATACACAACTCCTGTTAGTGGTGTGTATTTTATGTTAGTAAAAAATTTAAGTCATCACACATTACACTGCACCATTTTTGTGGTTACATATATAGACTGCATTATACTGTCTTCTATTCAGTACAGTAGACTGATTTCCTGTAATTCGGTTGCAAGACTAGGACCTATTAGAGGCTTCTAGTGGAGGTTCTCTTATTGCTTCCTTTTTGAATTATCAGTAGAGTGAGTATAACTGGTTACACAAGATCAGAGGAAACCTTTGACTTCCGATTGTAGGTATCTGGAAGCAAAAGTAGAAATTGGGTGGACACTGATGGCACTGAACTCAAGCCTTTGAACCATTCAGCAACTAGAAAGTAACTGAAGACACTTAATGACACAGTGTAAAGACAATGAAGAATTTCTAAAGTATCAAAAAGACACGAAAAAGGAGAAAATCTAAGAATGTTTACTGAAGGCAAGAAACTATGAAGACCTCAGACAGCAAGTTCAGCTGGCTGGAATGGTTCTACAGATCTGCCAAGACTTGGGAGCTGAGAATTCAAACATCTCAAAGTCAGGATGTTCGACAACCTGGTATTAAGAGCTGAGGCTCCCACACCTCAGTGAGATAGGGTACAGGACCACAAAATTTGAAGGTCCAGAGATTCCTCTGACCTGTGAAATCAAGACTTACCTAGTCTTGAAAGCTTGAGGCTTAAATTTGTAATTCATGGTCCCTACCTGGACTTGGAAGCCTCTCAGAGCTGAAATCTTACCATATTGTCACTCTTAGTGCTAGGAACTCAGGAGATCAACTGAGCAAAGCTCCCTGTCTACCAATGAATATGATTTCACAATTTCACCTGAAAAAAAGCAACAGGGCTTCCAGCTAGCCCTTTATGATAGCATTATTGCTACTATCCAGTTCCATTACCAATATTGTTTTTAGCATGTCCTTTTGATCATCTTTTGGGGCTTTAATTTATTTTAATTTTTATAGATATTGATTGAAATATAATCATACAACTTTACCCTTTCTCTTTCCTCACTGTAGCCCTCCAAAGTCTCTCATCCTTCCATGTTCCCCCTCACTCTCTTTGAGATCCTCTTCTCCAGCTGTAACTATCACACATATGTAATATTATATATGTATTATATCTGTGTGTGCACAAATATATAAGTACAAACTGCTTAATATCTTTTTAGTGTTTGTGTATATATGGTTTCAAGGAGGATTACTTTCTATTGGATAACAAATTAAGGGGCTCACTCTCTCAGCGGTGATCAGTTGCCTGCAGCTTCTTGTCCAGGAAGGATGCAACCCCTGAGCTTTCTCCCCCTTAAGTGTCAGTGTTTCTATTGATATTTCTGTTGTTTCCAAGACTATTCATACCATATAATATCCTTATTTACTATCAAGTGTTTCCTGAAGTCAATACAGTGTCACACTCCTCAAATGCAGCTAGTGGAGACCTGAGACATGAGGATCACTTGAGACAAGGAATAAGAGACTAGCCAGGGGATGTGGCTCAGTCATATAGAAGGGTTTTTGCTTACTGCACACAAGCTCCTGGGTTGAAACAATACCTTTACCTAAACAACTCCAAAAACAAAAGAATTGTGAATTTAGCCTCTGAACCAGATAAGACCCCATCACAAACATAGAAGAAGTAACAAATACAGCTCTTAGTTGGGTAAAACCACCTTTTCTCATGGCTAACTAAACTACTTCAACTCAGAAACTCTACTAAGGAATTACTGGAAGAATTCTCAGACAAGTTCCCATGGCTTTCTATATAATTACCTCTCATGCTGGTACTCTCAAATATGTCAAAACAAAATTATAATTTTCTAGTCAATGATTTTTTATATAGCATAAAACTCTAAGAAATAAAGATTAATGTTATATTAAAATGATGATATTAAAAATTTTACTAAACCATTGAGAAAAAAATCATTTCCTTTACAATGATCTCTTAGATTATTTTAGCTGTCATGATGCATTTTCTAAATTTCTTTTAGATAGGGAAACACCAAAATCCACACAGACTTTTTCACATATTTAAATTAACATACTGGATTACTGCCAGTAACTAATTTCTGTCATTATTTTACTTCTATCAACCTAAGTCCATGTCATGAACAATACATTACAAAATGATGTCTTACTTCTCTTGTATTATGGAGTACATTATCTTATATGAGAACATAACTACCTAGTCTCACATTAGTTATAAACAACAACTGTTTCCACAAGGGCTCTACAAAAAAGAGCATTGGTATTCAGGGAAGTTAGTGGACCTGTAGAAGCCATATTTTTTAAAATGACTTCAGCCTAATGGTAAAATGCAATGAGATGCTGTGGGCAAGTATCTCCAGTTATCTACAAAAAAGAGGGTCTACATGCAGATAAATGATGGAAGGACTTTTACTACTAGAATCAAGTTACAATCCAGGAAATACTAAAAATACTAACACACTACTCACTGCACTTTCTAAGAACCACAAGCCATATAGGTTTTGAAGAAAGAACTTGACTAATAGCCATGCTCGTTAGCATTTATACATAATAAAATCCTTGAAGAATTCAATTTCTCACCGTCACATAATTGTTGTTGAAATTGCTTTATGATTTAAAAATACATACTAATTCTATACAAGTTCATTGTCTTCGCTTGTATTTTATGGAAGTTCCATGATCAGAGTAAAATTGTGTACTTTGAACTAATTGCTTAGTTATTCAAAAACAAGGCAAAAATACTTTAAAAAATTCATTTGCTGTTGAGACATAAACCTGACATGATTCTTAATCTGAAACAGTCACCTCATAAGGATATGAGTATTTGCTGAGTCCTAAAGAAGGAAGTAATTCCTAGAACATATATTTAATTTCTTGTTATTTTATGCCTACCAATGAGTCTACCATATGTTATACTTAACTAGCTAATTATACTAATCTAAAAAGTTTAACTATGGTCTTTATTAAAATAGTCAGCTTTTCATCTTTCAAGATATACAAAATTAGAGATGTAGTCACGATAGCAAGTGACTAACTGAACAGATTTACTTTTAAAAGAATATTTATAAATATAGTTTCTTACTCTGATTCCTCTAAGTATGGCAAAAAACATGCGGCATATGGTTAGATAATTTTCTCTAAAATAAGAGTAAAAATACTGTGTATGAAAGTTCACTGTTTTATCAAAACACATGAAAGAATCTCAGACACTAGACTTTGAGCTACACTGCTTTTTCAATGAGCAGTTTGTGTGCAGGAGGCAGACATATATAAATCATTACCATTGCTTCTAGCTACTTTTATACTGATAACCTTAAGAAAAGACCCATTTCCAAATTTAATATCCTGGATTTTTTAAGTTATTATTTCGTAGAAAATCCTTCCATTCTTCTATTCTAATACAGCCAAGAAATAGCATCCCCCCTCTCTGTAGGACTCATCTATAGCATTTTAAGAGTCTGTCTCACCCCCCACCCACCCACCCACCCACCCACCCAATGACCTCTTCACAGATCCTTATGTTCTCTGGAAGTCACAGTGATTTTCATTTGTCCATCCAAAACCTAGGAAACAGGTTTCATAAGACTCATAGAGGTACAATGAACACTGATAATACTGTTTCAGACTCAGAGACTTTAAAACTCTGACTGCATCTCTATTATCTATCTACCTTGTCTATCATTAATACCATGATGACAAAGACAAAATCAAGTGGTTGTTTAGCTCAATTCAGGGAAGCTGAATGAAATAAAATACCAAATATTGGAAAGGATATTCTGATACCAAACATGTAAGAAAGTACCCTTCTATGCTTCTGACATTTCTCTGCTTCCACTGGACTGCATTCATCATAGTTCATTCTCCCATATTCCAGCCAAACAGTACTGAATTTTCATGACCATATACTACATATGATTACATATATATTTCTCAGCTCTCCCCTCCGATCTTCCATCCAACTACCCAACCCGGTAATTCAGGGTAAAACTCAAACTCCAAAAAAGAGTACTGTCTTCAGAAGCATTTATACGAAACTCAGATCAACAAAGTTCTGTAGATAACCTCATTCACCTTCATGCATCTGAGGAATGACACCCCAGCAATGAAGCATGCCTTACCCAGCACTCTCAGTACAGCACAGTAAAGCATTCGAAACAAATTATATAGGAACTGTATCTATCTCATGCACATTAGAACTGTCAAAAGAAATACTGCAGGGTCCGAATACCAAATGCACAATCTACAAAGTTCTACCTAAAAATACAGGTTTACTCCCAAAATTTAGACAGGTAGGAGATGAAAAGGAAATATTAACATTTGCTACCTTAGTAAAGGGGAAAGAATAATGCTTTCCTTGACTCCTTAATTTTAAGAAAAACTGCTGCAAATAACTCTGAAAAGCAAAGGCTCATAGAATTTCAAAGACTACAATTTCTAAAAATCATTTTTAAAAATGCAGGAAGGCCCCTTCCCAGCATGTCATTACTTTTGAATAAAACTATTTAAAATTTGCCTAAAATAACAACACCAGTTCAAGCCAGAAAGTATGTAAACATAAAATACGAAAGAGGACCAACAAATTTGATGAAAGAAAACTAAAACCTAAACTAATACATAGGAAAAAAAAAACTTTTCAAAGCTAATTCTTTTCCCTGGAATATTAACAAGAATCTTTGAAATCTTAATTAATTACACAGCTTTTTTTAAA
>NW_026067988.1:4573374-4578623 GCF_014885135.2 Alexandromys fortis
AAGCTGTCTTTTTGGGACCATACTTGGCACAAATCCTGCATGTGGGAGACCTGTCATCTGCCCTTTTCTACAACCTATATAATCTCCCACTAAATTTAGTTCAAGTTTATAGGGCTTCTCCAACTTTGATCTCTGCGATTGGAGAACCTGCCCAGGAGTTGCTTTGCTAAAATAAACTCGTTGTTATACTTTGTTTATTTGGCTTGATCTGCCATACTGCATTGGCAGAGAAAGGTATCATTAAAGTGGGTCCGAAAACCTATGACTTAGTGTTTAAACACCTGAATCGTATCGTATCTTCTGTTGCCCTGTTTGGTTGTGGTCTCCTGGAGACCTGCTCTTTTCTGAAGAGAAAACGGAGGGGAAGTAGATCTGGGGGAGAAGTGGGGAGGCAGAGTGGCCTAGAGAAGCAAAGAGGCGGTGTTAAGGATTCTCTGGCCAACAAACCTCTCCGCTGACACAAATTATCCCAATCAGAGCAAATTAAAAGATACCCAGGTGTAATGGGTGCCAGCGCTCCCAGGTGGTCCAGGGAAAACACAAATGGGGAGAGAAAAACCAAAACAACCACTGGAGAGGAAAAAAGGGGAGAAAACGTGTTCATTCTTTGGGGTTGGGAGGTGGGGGAGAGGTGGGCAGTTTAAATAGCCTGTGGGAGTGGTCTTGACCTTCCCTAGGTAGGGATCACCATTTGGTGAGCTTTCCTTACCCTCCCTGGGGAGGAGTCACCTTTGACAGGCTTTCTCCCAGTGGAGTTTGGACTGAGACAACTCCCTGGGTAGGGAGCTTTAAATGCATTTTTTTTTTTTTTGCCCAGCCTTTCAAAAATGAATGGCAGGGGGCTGGGGTTAAACCCCTGAATAAATTTCTAGACTCTTTGTGTAAAGGGGTACCAGAAGCTGAGGTGATGTTTCTGACAAAACATTTCAGATTCTCTTTGGATAAAGGGGCACCAGGTCAAGTCTGTCTACTTTCTGCCAGCATGGGGCAATATGGGAGAGGGGAGAGCTGGGAGTTGGTGGGCTTACTCTCAGCCAGAGGTGTGGCTGAAAGAGGCATCCAGTTTACTGCCATCCTGGATATGGCAGGCATCATTCCTCGAGGTAGATGAGGAGGCAGGTGGCTAGGGAAAAATATATTGTTATTACTAGTATTGTTTGTACCCACAAAGATGAGTGTGAAATCTCATCTTCGTGATGACAAAGAAGAGGAGCAGATAGGCTCTTTATTATGCCATCCTGGAAAAGTGGAGGGTGGAAGGGCTTAACTGTTGGACAAAGTATCCTGAGTAGATGCCCACTTGAGCCTGGAGAGATGGTACCAGCACGAGTGTCCCAGAAGCTTGACAACCGAGTGGGTGGTGAAGATTACCGTGTGAGGTCCTGTCCATCAAGATTCAAGAGACCTAGGAATTAGCTGTTTGAGGAGTACTCTGTCCCATGGAGAGAGTGGGGCAGGTTTAGGGGCATTTGGGTCCACTGGTGTCAAGGCGGGGAAACACCAGTCAGCATATGAACAGAGAAGGGACCTCAGAAAGGAGAGGTAGGGTAGGTACCCCACCAGTGGAGGAGTTTGGGCTGGGAGGTGATGATTAAGGGGAAAGGGCCTGATAAAGGAGCTCGGAAGGACTCAGTCCCGTACGGGAACATGGGGTGGCCCTGAGATGGATAAGGGCAATGGGAAGAATATTCCAACCATTGCAGATAGGATTACCTGCCAGCACACACCTTGTTAATATAAATTTTCTGGATTTTGCCTTTAAATAATGCCCTCTAGAAGAGCAGGGTACCTCCTCTTGCTACTGCTGTGCTGATAAGGCCCCTGCTGGCTTGCATTGTGCACACAATAAACCTTGCTTTTGCATTTTGGTGAGTCAGTCTCCCTGGTGGTCTTTTGGGGTCCCCACGGACTGGGCATAACAATACAATATTATACATTTTTATCTCCGAATCACTCAAATTTCTGTGTGATTTCATTTGGGGAACATTTGTTAACATCTAGACATACTCCCTAAGGATGTTTGTATAGAAAGAAGTTTCAGAAAGTGTAAACACTATTTAGTGCTGGAGTAGACTCAGTTACTGTTGAAGGCAATAAATATAACTACCACTAGAAGAGATGTTGATGCACGGTTTGTTATCATCTACCTGTATGAAATCAGGCTCCCTCCAATGCTGTGTTTTTCTGTGTCATATCAGGTTGCATATGCTTTTCTAGCAGCCATAGTTCTTATTCAAGCAAATGGTCCAACAATGTTAGTGTGGCTACAGCCATTGCTGTAAGTAGTAAATCTTAGTATTTTAATGTCACTTTCTATTTTGCTTTGTTTTGTCTCTGTTAATATTGATGCTAGTTTATTTTAGGGTTACATATGCATACCTAAGTAGAAATCAAATATGATTTCAATAAGCAAAGAAAAATTTCTTTCATTTTACTTTTCCTGAAAGCAGTACATTTTGCTCTGGAAAAATGAAAAACAGCTGATAAGCAAATGGCAATCTAAATTGAAAATATCACATAACTATATCTCTTAGAAACTTCAGTTAAGAATTTCAAAACTTCATTTCTATGTGTTTTCAATATAAATATATTAAATATTAATTTTCTTCTTAGTAATAAGAAATGTATTTACTCATATATTATAACCATTCAAAATATCAATTAAGCAGATGAAATGCATTTTATTAAAACATTATTTATTTAAGATCTACTTATATTTACAGCTCTACATATATGTCAAATTACTATCCTGGTTGCTTTACTTGTCTGTTTGACACAAGATAGATTTATCTGGGTAGAAAAACTTGGTTCAAAAACTATCTCCATCTGATTGTCAGTAGGAAAGTCTGTAGTGTATTTTCTTGATTACTGATTGATGTAGATAAGTCCACCCTACAGTGGGCATAGCCGCCCCTCACCAAGTAACCCTGAGTTGTATAAAAAAGAAATCATGAGGAACAAGGCAGTAAGTAGTGTTATTGCTTCTGGCTTCAGTTTCTGCCCCCAGATTCCTGACTTGAGTTGCTGCATTGACTGTGTACAATGATGTCATGAGACATGAGTTATCAATCGAGATAAATCCTTTCTTCCCTAAGTTACTACTGGTTGTAGAAAGAGGAACCTAACTATGAAGGGTGTTCTTCCACCATGTTTTGATATTTTATATATTTGATATTTATTTATTTTATTTTGATATTATAATTTCATATATGGTGAATCTCTCTTTGAGTTTGGAATATATTGCCTGTTCCGGATTTCAAAAATTGCTTCAAAAACTGATGACCATGTGTTTAGGATCATTGCCTGTGATGATCATTACTTTCTTTCCAAATAATTCAACAGTTCATCTTGGACATACAGGAAGAGAAACCTACTTTAGTCTCTGAGGACTAGAGTTTCTAAGAAACTTGTAATGAAGAAAATGGCAGCAATGTGAAACATTGAATGTTATGGGTTAATAGTCTATGTCTTGATTTAATCTTGTCAAAAGAAAAAATAATAGAAATTCTGGCCATTAGAAACTGGTCTAATATGAATAAATGTATATGGCTTTTATGTCTCCGGATACAAATAAAGTTACAAAATACTAACCTCAGAAAAATAGTCACATATGTGATCATGTTTCCATGATAAACTAAGACTAAGCAAAACCACTCTTCAATGCCTAGACACAGACAAAAATTTAAACACTGTCCAAAACAAAAATATTCCTTGAGTACTGTGTAGTATGAGGGACACTGGTTTTTGACCAACTAAAGCTTTGGACCCATTCTGCATAAGATTGGCATAACTAATCATAGAAATACTCCCACTTCTTGACAGCATGCTACCGGGAAAAAATAGTCCTGCCTCATTAAATGTTCCCTAACATCACCCAGTCAGGATAATAAGCCTAAATCCTATCACTCTGCTTAATTGTCTCATACTGAGACACCCCACAGTTCCACGTAATGTGAGTTCATCCTCATTACAGTGAGTCACAATCTCAAATTGGTCAACCACAGTTGTATTCCTGGAGAACTTTGGTTGAAAACATTGACATTTGAAACATTTGAAATCATTTCTGAAACTTGACACTTTAAAAATATGAGTCATTAATATGTTAGGAAAAGTTTCATTGAAAGATAAAACCCACAGGTCTCATGCTGAAAGAATTATTATTTTTAATTTATACCAGATTTCTCAAAATCTACATTTTATCTACAATGGGATTCATATTAATGCTTTCCTGTAGAACAATTAGTATTATGAGATCAGTGAATTAGATGAGTAACTCATTAAGGTTAATGTCCCTTCCATATCTTTCTGTTTGTTCTATATATGATATGTAGAATTTAGAATTTCTAAGACAATATTTGAAACATCTTCAGAACAACCCATTTTCTTTGATTCTTTCATAGATGTCTACATTAATGAGAAATGAAGACATAAACATTTCCAATAACTGAACACATATTTACTTTTTATTTCTAAACAAAGACAAAATTATGTTTTTACATATGTAGATAGGTTTAAATATTTTGTAAATATGATCAAACTTTAGTATTAGTGATGAGTGGTTATTTGTGTGTGACTCTGACCATGTAGTTTGGGAAAGAAGACTGTAAATAGTATGTCTTTAAAGAACTGCTAAAACGTGTCTAAACAAGAAAAAAATAGACTAATCATTTGTAATATATTAATGAATCAGAATAACGAGACCAGGTGTGCAAGAAATCAAGCGTTCTATATTTTATGTGATGATATTTAACTTTGTAAATTTATTCCAACAATCTTCTAGTAGGAAGGAAAAATAACTTCAGCATTTCCTGATGGGTCTTTTTCCTCTTCCTGCAGTTCATCAGAAAACTGCTTAGGGAATATAGGTCAAGAAACACCTTAGTTGAAGGATTACTAAAGCAAAACCTAGGATCACATGTTAGATACCTCCTTGTTAACTGAGTAAGCAGGGCCCAGAGGCTCCTGCAGGCTCTAACTACTCTTCTTGATTGCAGGTGAGAACTCGTTGATAAGACCCTAATGCTGAAGCCCCTTGACTCTTGGATTGCAAGCATAGAGAGATCAAGCTGGAACTGAAATAGATGCTTGCCCTCGTTGAATTCTTTCCATAGTGGGAGAAAGTGTGGGGCAGGGTGTGCAGGGAAAATGGGCATAAAAGCCTTTCCCAGGTGTGAACCCTCCAGCCAACAATGCCAACAAGCCTGGAAAGGCGTGCCCATTAGAGCAATACTGTCATAACATTTATGTAT
>NW_026067988.1:4581966-4634971 GCF_014885135.2 Alexandromys fortis
AGAGAGAGAGAGAGAGAGAGAGAGAGAGAGAGAGAGAGAGAGAGAGAGAGAGAGAGAGAAATTGTCTTCTGGGCTTAGCATAGCCAATGCAGTCCTGCCCTCATAGCAGCTGTAGCTATCAGCAATCAAGTTTGGATTAGGGAAGATCTGTGGAACTCTATTCCTCCCTGTAAGACAATTATAACATCTATAGAATGGACAAGATTGTCTTCAGTTATGCACAAATGAGGAACCTACCAAGCTATAGTGGTCACACATATGATACCAGTTAAGCATTATGAGTCTCAAAAAATAATAAAGACCAAAACCAACAACAAAAGTCATAAAGTACTGGAAGTTGGAAGAGAAATTGTATGAAGGATGGGGATGATGTAACGGTAGGAGCAAGATTAGGAGAGTGATTATATGTATAAATGAATGAATGTTATACATGTATAAAACTGTTAAAGAAAAAACTCAATGAATGTTTTTAAAAAATAAAAATAAGGCCAGGCATGATGGTGCATGCTTTAATCCCAGCGCTGGGGAACAGAGGCAGGTGAATGTTTGTGAGTTCAAGACAAGCCAGGTACAGAGTCACTTCCAGGACAGCCAGGGCTACCCAAAGAAACCCTGTCTTGAGAACAAAACAAACAAAAGAAAAATATATCCTAGGCTGAAATAAACTTAAAATGGGCTCTCTCCTCCCCTGTGTTTTGCTTGCTTGCTTGTTTTTCAAAAAACTTGTAATTACGAATTCACTGTGCCTTTCTTATGTAACTAGTTTCAAAATAGCTTGTAAATGTTCCAACCTAGGAATATCTGTCTCAATGATCTGAGGGTCATTTCTTTTTCTAAATTAAGGGAAATAGTACCCTTCTCTCCCTCCTAACTGCTGCCAGACGATATCTGTCTACATTGATGCGACCTAATCATAGAGGGAAAAAGATAACATTTCCAGCTTTGGAATAACTCTGTGTGGTCAATATAACATTGATTAATCTCCCTGCCTTTGACTGAAAATACTTATTTACTAGTGCAGTCCATTTGAAAAGCTCCCCAGTCTCAGATTTTATGCTTATAGAATATATGACATTAAAGCTTTCCATTTATTTTTGAAAGTGACACCTCCTGTCACCCGTGCTTGAGAGTTCAGTTCAAGGCTAACTTACCTGAATGCTCTCCCTACCAGAAAGCTCTTGGGTTTGTTCTGTAAGCAACAGGAGCAAACTGACACAAAAATGATACTTCATGAAATGGGTATTTCAAAAATGCCACGAGCTTAGCCCCAAATTGTGTTTGAAAAGTAAATACCCAAGAACTGTAGAATATAACCTGCTGTTTTGATCTTCTGTTCAGCACAACAGTGCTCCTTTCCCTGCCAATTCCAAAAACCTTGATCCCCACCTATTCATGCCTTCGGTTTCCCTGACAACAAGATGTAGCTGCTACTGCTGATGCTGCTGCAAAATCTGGTGCTGCTCACTCACCTATGACAGTGAATCTTTGTTCATGGTAGCCTTGAACAACATGTGCTTACTGTGTAGACACTGAGAATGTAAGTGTTCTTAGATTCTACAATGAGAGGAGAGCTCTGTTCCTGGCTGGAAAATTCCAAAATTATTCCAAGTTATTTTGGGTTCATCTTTTGTATTATGCAAAGTCCCAGTCAAATCTTTTCTGTGTGTTCTATCCTATACATGGGATGTCCTTTCTCAATTTTTCTGTACAAATCAAGAATATGAAACAGATTTCTACCTTGGTAATACCAGACTGTAATATGGTTGTCCATCTGCAGCACACTACTATCCTGAAAATAGTTATTATCGATTCTAGGTCCAGCAGGAATATGAATAACTAATGACTCAACCCCCCGCAAAATATCTGCCTCTATGGATTAGCTCTGTTCAACTTTCAAAATTTTGTAAAAGTCCAACCACTTGTAATAAGACTTGTCTACCTACTACTCTTTATCTTAGTCAATGTCTGTTAAAATCCATGGACTGATTGCTTTTCTGATTTTTTTGTCACAATTCTTTTTATTTTGTTATGTTATTATAAACAAGACAATTAGTCTGCACATGGCACATTCTCTAGACCATGGATCCTGGAATGTGCACGTTGGTGGGATAGTGGCGAGTTATGCCTTCCGGGAACAATTTGTCTTGCCTCTGTTCAATGTTAACACTACAGCAGATGACTAACTTTTTACAAATTAAAGATAAAATACTTACCAGTAGGAATTTGCCTCCTGTCTCTCTTTTTGTTCATGGTGTTAGGGATCTCTTATTTTCCAAACTCACTCTGGTGATATTTTATGCTATTCTTGCTGTGCAAGGCTGGCATCTCACTTTCCTAGCATGCCCTCGGCAAGGATGCTAGTAGATCAATCGGCTCAGCATCTCTAGTGGATTTCCTAAGGTTCCTTGGTGCCTTGTGGCTGTTAAAATGGACTGCACTTGATTCCCGTGGCAAGTTTCATTATGCTCCCTCAGTCACCTGCTCTCACACTGGTTCAGCAACATCACCTGTTGGGAAAATGTCCTCTCTTTCAGCCAGGCAGGGATTCAGCCTATACTTCAGTCAGGCATTTTACCATCAAGACTTTATATGCAGTCCTGAGTTCCTTGCTCGTGCTCTCTCTCCTTCTTCTCCTGATTTGGACCTTGAGATTTCAGTCCGGTGCTCCAGTGTGGGTCTCTGTCTCTGTTTCCTTTCATCGCCTGATGAAGGTTAATATTCAGGAGGATGCCTATATGTTTTTCTTTGGGTTCTCCTTATTTAGCTTCTCTAAGATCACGAATTATAGGCTCAATGTCCTTTATTTACGGCTAGAAACCAAATATGAGTGAGTACATCCCATGTTCCTCTTTTTGGGTCTGGCTTACCTCACTCAGGATAGTGTTTTCTGTTTCCATCCATTTGCCTGCAAACTTCAAGAAGTCCTTGCTTTTTACTGCTGAGTAGTACTCTAATATGTATATATTCCATACTTTCTTCATCCACTCTTCAATTGAAGGGCATCTAGGTTGTTTCCAGGTTCTGGCTAGGAACTCAGGACCGCGAGGGGTGCACCCACACACTGAGACAATGGGGATGTTCTATCGGGAACTCACCAAGGCCAGCTGGCCTGGGTCTGAAAAAGCCTGGGATAAAACCGGTCTCGCTGAACATAGCGGACAATGAGGACTACTGAGAACTCAAGAACAATGGCAATGGGTTTTTGATCCTACTGCACATATTGGCTTTGTGGGAGCCTCGGCAGTTTGGATGCTCACCTTACTAGACCTGGATGGAGGTGGGTGGTCCTTGGACTTCCCACAGGGCAGGGAACCCTGATTGCTCTATGGGCAGACGAGGGAAGGGGACTTGATTGGGGGAGGGGGAGGGAAAGGGGAGGCTGCGGTGGGGAAGAGACAGAAATCTTTAATAAATAAATAAATGAAAAAGACTTTATATGCACTAATTCTTCTCTGATCCTACTAATTATTACATCTTTTATTATTTTTGTATGTTAAGGAAAATCTTGTGTCAGTTCCTTAGGAAGAATCCAGTATGAGAAAATTATGATAATGCATTTTGAGTAATTGAGTTCTGAATTTTAAGCATTTTAGTACATGTAAATACTAGTTCTTAATAGAGCTGCTGAAAGTTGGCAAAAAATAAAAAAGAAGATATAGAGCTTTCAGAATTCTCTCTCTTTCTGTCTCATTCTCTCTTATTGTGTGTGTGTGTGTGCGTACATGTGTGAGTACTGGAAAGTATGATTAATTTTAGATAAAGTAGCTTGAATTTGAGGTATACTAAATTATACCTGCTGTTCAAGTTACAAACTATTCAATTAAATTACTTCGTAGGCCAAGAACAAATATATGTAAGAATCTTCTAATATGCTGGTGAGTGTCGTTGCTATAATTCCAGCATGCTGCATATTTCTGTACCACAGAACACCTTTCAAAGGCCTAACCTAGCAGTCAAATCATAGTCCACTTTGTGTCGCAGTCATCAATCAGTTAAATGCATTCCCCAATTCCCTGTCTCATTCCACTTTTTACAGTCTGGTAAGACTTCACAAAAGTCCAACTTTTTTCCTATTGTTTCTTCATTCAGAAATATAATTCTAAGCCTGCATTTCTTTAAGCTGAGTTATTTACAAACAAGGTCTTTCAGCCCCCTCTTTAAAAATGTTCTTCTTGGGTTCCTGAATTTTAGTAAAATTGGTCTATGCTGTAAATTCCAATGGACCAGTTTTTATATTACTAACATTGACTAAATTTCATAATTTTCTATTATGAGTTTACACAAGTCTTGATGCCTAGAGACTGGGAGCTCAAGGCAACCAGATCCTTTGTGTTCTTGATGTCAGGCAAAGGTTATGACAGATAGAAAGAATTCCATAGACAATGGGAAGAATGACTGTGAACTTGCGATCATCTTTGTTAGGTTTTTATTACATTGTCCCTGATTATGTGAATTTCAAAATATGGTAGATTTTTTAAATAATATTCCACTGAAAATAATTCTAAAGACTGAATAATGAGCAGTCCAGGTTCCCTGCCCTGCGGGAAGTCCAAGGTCCTCCCACTTCTATCCAGAACCAGGAAGGTGAGCATCAAAAAAGGCTAGGCTCCCAAACAGCCAGTTCAAGTATTAGGATCGAAACCTAGTGCCATTGTCCTTGGCTTCTCATCAGCCTTCATTGTCTGCCACGTTCAGGGAGTCCAGTTTCATCCCATGATTATTCAGTCCCAGTCCCGCTGGCCTTGATGAGCTCCTAATAGATCAGATCCACTGTCACAGCGGGTGGGTGCACCCCCCGTGGACCTGACTTCCTTGCTCATGTTCTCCCTCCTTCTGCTCCTCATTTGGGTCTTAAGAGCTTAGTCCAGTGCTCCAATTTGGGTCTCTGTCTCTATCTAGATCCATCGCCAGATAAAGGTTCTAAGGTGATATCTGCTCATCATTCTAGAGAGGGGGAGAGGGGTAGGGGAGAGGGGAGAGGGGGAGAGAAATGGGAAATGGGGAGGAGGCGGTAATTTAAAAAAAAAGTGACAAGCAGTTTGCTGGTTGCCTTCTGAAAGACTAGTGGTTGGTAGCTTTAAACTGCCTCTTTGAAAATCTGCCTCCTTTCTCAATTCTATAACAAATTTCCTGCTCAAGAAATTTCAGGACTGCCTGTGTATTCTTTGTTCCCCGACTCCCTGACCCTGCACTCTTGCTTAGGTGGGAGAATGGATTGGGGGCGGGCTGTCTTTTCTTGGATTCCTTCTCAAAAAAAGGATGAAGCTAAAAAAAAATAATAATAATAAAATAAAAAAATAAAGACTGAATAAAATATAAAAAGGTTCATCTAATTTAATTTTAATGAGTTTTTGAAGTACATACAGTCGTATATGTTTGTTTGTGAGTATATACACTTAAGTGCAGATATCCATAGACACAGAGAAGAGCCACGGGATCTATGCTTATAGTTGTCTGTGAGCTCTTAGATGTGGGTTTCATAAATAGAACTCAGGAGTACTATATGTTCTTAACAGTGAAATCATAGCTACAGCCTTGAAAAATATTGTATCAAATTTATTTCCTCTAATAGGTTGGAGGACAGAAGAGAAGGGAAAACAGTAAAAGCATGCCTTTTAAACAAGCTTGGTGAATGTGCATTTCCTTTGTTATGTCTGTAAGTTGCACAACGTATCTGAAGTGAAGCCTGGAGTTTACCCAAGCTGGTGATGCTTGAAGCCTAAAGCAGTACTTGTTCACTATAACAAAAAGCTTGAAATGCATTTGCTTGTAGCAAGTATGTGTGCAGGCAAGGGGAATTTTCCCACATCCTTACTAGAGAATCAAAAAATATCATGAAATAAAGCTAACTATATGGTTGAAAAACATAAAAAAGGTAAAACAAGAAGAAAGGGGAAGAGAATAGAGATCATTGAGCTCTATTTCTGATGAGGAAGAACTATCATAAAAAACAAAACACACAGCAGTATTATAAGAAATTGATCATGTCTATATTGAATATCCTAAAGTTTATATTATTAACACATCTTAAACATATGGGTTATTTTAAACTAAATTGATATTTGCAATTGAGCCACCAGAACTTGTTAATTAAGCAATTTTTTGAAGATTTTCTGAATATAAGGCACTGTCCTAGGTATTGGAGGGCATCTGTCTGTAAAGCAGATTAAATTCTTAGTATTAAATCCTTAGGCAGAAGACATATAACTTTCAGAGTGAATGACTATCAGGGACATCCTTTTATTCACTAACAAAGAAACAGCTATCAAAAGTCAAGATGACGTTAACATAGATCCCAGTGAGGATGAAAGTCCAGAATTGAACATGAACAATTTTATTATGTGTCACTGTTCATTTTATTCCAAATTCAGCTGCCCATAGAAAAGAAATGTCATATAAGAGGAGACTAACTAAAAGGATGAAAATGAAGCACACGAGAAAAAAGAAGAGAAATAGATTCATAGATATTATACTTAAATCTAAACAAGACATTATATTCTTTTTTTTCATTGCCAGCTATTAAATCTTGTTTATCCTTTTTTAAACTAACCAGAAACACATTTTGGAAAAATCCAAGTTAACAGTTGAAGCATTGGGAGCTGCTTCAGGCACTGCCTGGGCTCCCTGCCTACCAAGGGGAGGGCGCGAGTGACCTGAGTCAGCAGGTTTGCGGACCAGAAGGGCCAGCGACCTATCCTGATAGCCCACTCAGCCTCTGCCAGGAGCCCATCCCTTTCCCCAAAGAAGGGAATGCATCTAAGGGCAGCCAGAAGAAGCCAGAAGTTTACTCTGCTTTAAAGGACACAAACTACTTTTCTAAAGATGCAGTCACCAAGAGATGCATCACTTGGTGTGCACCCTTCCCTGGGTCCGTTCCCATCTCCCAGGACGCCAGCTGATCTGACCAGTGCCGACTCCAGACACAGACATGAGACAAAATTTTCAGCGCACTTGACAAGTAAGACATTATATTCTTGTGAGGCCTTATTTATTGGATGGTAAGTTTTACTTGTTCATTTCTAATTATTAGTCATGAAAATTAATCTTCACAAATGTGGTCCCTGCCATGGCATTTGCATTGTTTTTATATAGAACAGAGAGTTTACGGACATGTGAAGTAAAGATAGCACAGTTTCCCTGAGTGCCTATTTCTGTACTACACTGTAAGTTTGAAGAACGCTATGAGAGATGCTCCTCTGAACACTCCCGTATCCCTACTAGAAGCATATCATCAGAGAGGTAACTTTGCCATATCTTGGATGATGATGCCAAACAGCATATAAAAGATAAAGTATGGAAAATAAAATGAAAATATTGAGGACATAAAATATTCTAACAACTATGTCAGAACCTGCAAAATCAATCAAAACGCACCCAATTCAAAGATTGTTTTCCATTTAAACTATTTATATTATGTTGCAGTCTTCCAAATTTATATTATATAGATGTTGGATGTTATTATAGAGATGACATTCAAAAATATTTGTGTCATATTCTATGTTACATGAAACATAGGTTATATAAAACATGATTTTGAAACTGGCATTCACAAGTTAAAATGTCAAATATGCCATATTATTTAAAATGATGGAAAATAATAATATATGGAATAAGTAACTCAGTTCAACTTAAAAGATATTTCTAACAGAGAAATGATTTCTCCATTTCTTTGTTTTCCTTAGTTAACATGGCTGACATATCTAATCCTAATATGAAATAACATTATGATAGGCTATTCAGTAATTCATAAGCCTATTTCATTATTTTCCTCTTTGATGGACATATTTGTTAACATAAGCACAATTAGAGGCAAAGAAAACTTGAAGCATGACAAGTAAGTGGTTGAAAATATTCTGTGAAAGATTAAGGTTTTATCTTTGTAGGACTTGGTAATTTATTGTCTGTTTAATTGAAGATTATTTCAAAGTCTGTTTAATGAATACAAAATTATTTCATTTTATCCTGTGATGAAAAACTTACACTAATTCTTGTATGTTCAGAGTCATGTTCTTTTATTTCAAGGACATTTTTGACATCTCTACAAGTCTTTTCTTTTTAATTGTAATTTCATGCTGGCAAAGTATGAAGGATTGTCTATATAAATAATTGTCTATTTAGGTTCCAAGACAAAGCTTTAATAATCAGGTCTAATATATCTTATTTTAACTGAGAGTACCGATGTGGTTTTAATTAATATTTTAATTAAAATATAATTATATCACTCCCTGCATTTCTCTTTCTCTCCTCTAGTCCCTCTTATGTGTCCACCTTCTTCTCTCTAATAAATTTGAAATGCTGTAGCATTACTTGTTTCCTTAGTAAGATTCAAGAAAAGCATCCTCTATGCTAAATAACATTTATTATTAATTACCCTTAAGACAGTCAGATTTACAAAGGACAATATCATATAATGATAACACATTTTCTCTGTCTGCAGCTAGACACAACTAATTATTCTAGTGGAAGAAGACAAAACTGTACAGTTCTTACCTATAAGAATAGAAATAATAAAAGATTTAATTCTCAAAATGTTATTACTAGTTGGTCCAGAATTTTATTATCATAAAAGAGATCATTCTTATAACAAAGAGGAGAGTCTTCTGATATGCTAGGATATCTTAAAATCATGTACATGCCCAGAAGTCTTCAGCCAGGCAGGCCCAGGCCACACAAGCAAGAGATAGTGAGTGACCTGCCTGCCAGGAGAACTCTACCTCTCTCTGGACTTTGTCTCCCAGGACCTTTCCCCAGGCCAAAACCATCCCAGTTCCTTTCTGACTCTCTGCTGTTGAGGCCCCCAGCAGCAATCCCAGTGGATTTTTGTCACTGAGGCAGAAACCACACCAGCCAGAACTGGTGAATGATCCACCTACTAGAAGAACTGATCATGTCTCCCGATCCTGCCCCCAGTGACCCTTTACAGAACCCATGCCTAGTCCCCAGCCATAGTGCCGAAACTTTATCTCAACTTCAGAAGACTTCTAGCAAGCATGCCTGAACACACAAGCCAAAACTAGTGAATGACCTGCTTGCCGGTAAAACTCTACCCCTCCCTTGGATTCTGTCTCCCATGCTTCTTATGCAGGCCAGCACCATCTGAACTCATCTCTTTCCAGATACTGGAGAAATCAGGGATACAAGAAACACACTGAACACTGAAATATAATCAAAATATAATCAAAACAATATATAGCAAGTCAACAGAGACAAACTCAGAGCAATTGCACTAAAATCAGAAACTATATTCAGTATAATGTTGAAAGTTCAAACTAGAGCAAAAAGACAAAGGGACTCAAAGTTCTAGCTCAAACATTAAGACTACAGAAGGAGATCAAGTGTTTACAAATTGGAAAAGACCTCAAAGTATCACCATTTGTAGATGATATGATAATATACATAAGCAACCCAAAAAAATTCTACCCAATAACTCCTACAGCTGATAAACACCTTTAGTGAAGTGGCCAGCCAAAAGATTAGCTTAAAAAATCAATAGACCTCTTATATACAAATGACAAAGTGTTTTAGAAAGAAATCAGAGCAACACCCTTCACAATAATTTTAAGCAATATAAAATATCTTGGGATAATGCTAAGCAAGCAACAGAAAGGCATGTATAACAAGAATTTCTAGTTTGAAAAAAGAAGTTAGAGAAGATATCTGAAAATGAAAAGTTCTCCCATGCTCATGAATCAGTAGTGTCAACACAGTTTAAAAAAATTATCTTACAAAACAAAATCTACAGCTAGGTGATGGTAAACTTGCCTTTAATTCCAGCACTCAGGAGGCAGAGGCAGGCAGATCTCTGTGAGTTCTAGGCCAGCCTGTTCTACAAGAGCGAGTTCCAGGACAGGCTCCAAAGCTACAGAGAAATCCTGTCTCAAAAAACAAACAAAAAAAAATTCAACCAAACAAAAGAAACAATCTACAGATTCAATGCAATCCCCATCAAAATTCCAACACAATTATTTTTTATATCTCTACAACAATCTTACTTTACATACCAATCCCAGTTCCCTCTCCCTCCTGTCCTCTCACTCCAATCTTATGCCCACCCCACCCTTATCCATGCCTCAGAGAGGGTAAGGTCTCCCATAGGGAGTCAAGGAAATCTGTCATAGCACTTAAGGCAGGACCACAGCTTTCCCCCCTGTATCTAAGCTGAGCAAAGTATCCTACCATAGGGAATAGGCTCCAAAGAGCCAATTCATGCTCTAGGGATAAATACTCATTTCACTGCTAGTAGCCTCACAAACTGCCCAAGCCACACAACTGTCACCCACATTCAGAAGGCTTAATTTGGTCTTATGCAGGTTTCCTAGGTATCATTCCAGAGTCAGTGAGCTACCACTAGATCAGCTCAGCTGTTTCTGTGGGTTTCTCCATCATGGTCTTGTTCCTTTTGCTTATAATATCATTCCTTCCTCTCTATAGCTGGACTCTAGGAGTTTGGTCCAGTGCTTAGCTGTGGATCTCTGCATCTGCTTCTATCAGTTACAGAAAGAAAGCTCTATGATGACAATTAAGGTAGTCATCAATATAATTACAGGGGAAGGGCATTTTAGGTACCCTCTCCATTACTGCTTAAATTCTTAGCTTGGGACATCTTTGTGGATTCCTGGGAATTTCTCTAGCACCTGGATTCTCACTAACCTCACAATGGCTCCCTTTTTCAAGGTATCTCATTTGTTGCCCTCTCTCTCTGTCCTTCACCTAACTTGCCCTTCCCAATCTTTGATGTTTTTCTCTCCACTTCCTTTTTCTCCTCTTCACACACATACCACCCTCCACCTATCCCCCAATGTTGCCACTTTCCTAAAGAGATCTTGTCTACATCCACTTCCAGGGGAATCCATGCATATCCCTCTAATGGTTTTCCTTGTTTCCTGTCTTCTCTTGATGTGGACTGTAGACTGGTTATTCTTTGCTTTATGTCTAATAGCCATTTAAAATTGAGTACATACATCCTGTGCTTGTCTTTCTGTATCTGTATCAAAATATCAAATAATCCAATTTAAAAATGGGGTACAGGTCTAAACAAAGAATTCCCAATAAAGGAATTTCAAATGGTGAAAATACACTTAAGGAACTGCTCAACATCCTTAGCCATCAAGAAAATGCAAATCAAAATAACTCCAAGATACCATCTTACATCAGTCAAAATGGCTAAGATCAAAAACACCAGTGAGAGAATGCAGAGTAAGGGGAACACTTCTCCACTGTTTGTGGGAGTGCAAACTTGTGCAACCACTTTGGAAATCTGTATGGTGGTTTCTCAGAAAATTTGGAATCAATTTACTTCAAGACCCAGAAATACCACCTTTTGGCATATATCCAAAGGATGCAGACCCATACCACAAGGACATTTGCTCAACTATGTTTATACCAGCATTATTCAGAACAGCTGAAATCTGGAAACAACCTAGATGCACCTCAACCCAAAAATGGATAAATGTGTACATTTACACAACAGAGTACTTAAGTACTTACCCAGTGGTAAAAAGACAATGACATCTTGAAATATGGAGGTGAATAAATGGAACAACAACAACAACAACAACAACAAAAAACCATTCTGAGTGAGGTAACTCAGACACAGAAAAAGCAACACAATTCTCTACAGACCTTGAAAGTACATTAATTACCTTCATATGAAAAAGTGAAAAGCTCAGGATATCTAAAAATAGTCCTGGACAATGAAAGAACTTCAAAAGTTATCACTATCCCTGATCTCAAGTTCTACTACGGAGCTGTAGTAAGAAAAAAAAAGGCATGGTATTGGCTTAAAAACAAATACATTGATCAATGGAATTGAATCAAAGATGCAGACATAAATCCACACACCTATGGAAACCTGTTCCTTTCTGAACAAAACCAGACAAGGACGTAAGTAAGGAGGTGGGGGAAGGTGAGGGACAGAATAGGAGGAGAGGAGGGAGGGGAAACTGTAGTTAGTATATAAAGTATATAAAATTAAATAAAAATGTACATAAAGTGATATTTCTATAATATATACGTTTCTCATATAAAATGATTTAACTCAAAAATAGCTACATGTAGATACTTAAATCAATACTAACAAATAAAACATTTTTGACTACCAAACCTAATAATTTTTATGTAACTGGTGATTATAGTTTTCATGAGATTTTTAAACTTGTCATTTTTGTTTTAATTCTCCCTTATTTTTTTTTTAAATTTTCCAATTGGTCTATATTCATTGTATGTGTTGCTGGGTAACATAAGGATATTTTCTAGGCAATATATAGTGCACTTTGAGTATATTTCCCTATACACACCCTTAATGAAATCTTCTTTTCATGCTCTTGACTTCTGTTAGTTCCTTTGTTCAATTCTACCTTCATTTCTTGTGTTCATTCTCAATCTCATGTATGTATATAAAATCTAGGACTGCAAATGAGATTAAACTTGGTGTTTTCTTTTCTGTGAATCACTTAATTTACTTAATATGATTATCCCCAACTGCATCCTTTTTAATGAAAACAATATAAACTTCAGTCTTCTTTGTAATTGAAAACTATTCCAATTGCGCATATAAAACTAATTTTCTTATATGCATTACCAGACACCTAGGTGGTTTTATAAATTAGCTATTGTGAATAGTGTTGTAATAAATATTGATGTGAAAATATATGTGTGATATGTTCAATATCACTAAATATTGGAGAAGTACAAATTTCCAAAAACATTGAGACTCCATCTCGCCCCAGTCAGAAAGGCAGACATTAAGAAAATAATAACAAACACTGATGAGAATAGAAAAAAAAGGGGGGGAATTTTTCAGTGTTAATGGGAATATAAACCATTAAGCCATAGGAGAAATCAGTAAAAATAGAACTACTATGTGACCTGGCTGTATCACTTTTTCTCATTTTTTTCTTTCTTTTATCGAAAATAATTTTTCTCTCACATAATTCTGATTATCATTTCCCTTGTCTCCACTCCTCCCAGTTCCTCCATATCTCCCTTTCCATCCTGATTCACTCTGCTCCTGGTCTCTTGTTAGGAAACAAACGGGCTTTTGAGGGATAATAACAAAATAAAACAAAGAAAATCTCACACTGGAGTTAGATAAAACAAACAGAAGGAAAGAGAAGGGGCAAGATCAGAAACTCGCTTGTTCACACACTCAAGGATCCCATAAAAACACTAAACTGGAAGCCATAAAATCCGCGCAGAGAATCTGGTGCAGACCCATGCAGGACCTGTGCATCATGTCTCTGTGAGTTTGTATGAGCTTTGATCGTGTTGAGTTAGAAGAGCTTTGTTTGTTTGGTGCATTTCATTCCTGTGGCTCATGCGTGCTTTCTACCTCATCTTTCATGGTGTTTTCTGAGCCCTTAAGATAAGGATTTAAGGGAGACATCCGTTTTAGGTCTGAGTGTTCCAAAATCTCCCACTCTGCATGTCTGGTTGAAGGTCTGTATTTGCTATCATCTGCTGCAGGAGGGAACTTCTCTGATGATGGCTAAACAAGGTACCAATCTAGGAGCACAGCAGAATATCATTAGGAGTCATTTTATTGCTACATTTTTTTTTTAGACAGTAAGATTTGGTTTTATCCTCTGATCCTGTACTATTTAGTCTCAGGTTCATGGCCACTATAGCAGTATTCACTATGGGTTGTATCTCATGGAGTGACCCTTAAGTCAAATCAGGTATTAGTTGGTTATTCGCATAAGCTTTGTGCTACCTACAGGCAGTAATCCAATGTAGACCACAGGATGTGGTATTTATTTTTGTCCTTTAGCAGAGTGCAGAGTACCCTCCTGTAGTAAAGATTATACCACCTGGGGGTGAGGGTTCTTTGTAGGTATTAGGTCAACTTCTTCATGTTCAATGAGTTATGTATTTTCTTCAGGAAAGGTACCTTGCTAACAGTTTGTAGATAGCAACATATAGTATAATATTGGCAACAGATCGGACATTGTTGTTTGAGGATTTCCTTTGGACTCCTTTTGCCAACAGTTCAACTGGATGTTATCCAATCCTGGTATTGGAAGCTTCAGTTGGTAACAAGAGATGAAAAGTTGGGGCTCTCAGTCCCTCATTATTTGGTGATTTTGGTTAGATCACCTTCATGTATGTACATATTTTTGAAATACTCTACTGCATCTGGTTCATAAACAACCCTTCAAACGACCCATGATTTTAGCTGCTGCCCATATACCCTCTCTTGTCACCCAACCTCTCTCCTTTCCCACTGGATACTCTCATTCCAGCCACCCCATCAATTCATAATTGCTTATTCTATTTCTCATTCTTATGAAATATTATCACTTTTGAAACACTAAAACCACCTATCAATTTTGGATAAGTGCTGAAGGAAAAAACAAGATGCTAATGAAATTTAAGTTAACCTGATTATTTAAGAAACAAACTTACCTTTGAGATTAGATTTCAATTAAAACATTTCTTCCCTTCCTTTCTTCTCTCCAAGCCCTCCTATAAACCCCTTCTCACATTTCTTCAAATTCATGGTCTTTTTTTTTTAACTAATTGTTATTTCATGCATTTGTGTATATATTTTATATTCCTAAATATAACATATTCAGCCCATATTATATTAATTTTATATATGTGTTCAGGATTGAATGTCACTAAACAACAATTGATATGTCTTTCCCTGGGTAAGACCATCTCTCACACTCCCAGCTTTCCTCAGTTTGCTATCAGGTTTCTTGTGTTTTTGTCTGTCCAGTTTGGCATGTCCATTGATGCTGTCTTTGTTCAACTTGCATTTGGGTAGATGTGTTGGTGAAATTTTATGGTGTAGCCTCTGATATTACTGGAAGACACAATTTGTCACCAAACTCCATGATTCTCTGGCTCTTACAATCTTTCTGCTCCTCTTCTGCAATGTAGCACTTCGGGTACAGGAGTGTTTTGCAGAGGCAATTACCTTTTAAATATTCCTCTTGCTTAGATGTAAATTAATTTTTTTAAGTAATGACACTTTCAGACATGATTTGTTGCAAACACTGATTAAAATATCATTTTGTGACTAATTTTTCGAGAATGTGTTTTAAATAGAATACCTTTCTTAGTAGGTCTTTATTTGGACTGCCAACTCCCAAAAGTGACACAGAGGCATTTTATTAATTATGAAAGTTTGGGGTTAGATTATAATTATTTCCAACTACATTCTAATGCTAAAATTAACCCATTTATATTCATCTACATTTTTTCACGTGGCTCATTACCTCTTCTCGGTACCATATGTCTGACTTCCTCCATGTCTGGCTGGCAAATCTCCCATGCCTCAGATTCTTTTCCAGAGATTCTGTGTTTCCCCCAGAATTCCCACCTTCCTAGCTATTGACCACTAAGCTCTTTATTAAATCATTCAGAAGGTGCCTTAGACAGGTGAGGTAAAACAACAACACATCTCCGTATGGCATGCATAAAGTTTATCATAACATATTCTCCTTCCCCTTTCCTCCCTCCAGACTTTCCCACAATCCCTCTGCCACTCTTCTTGAAATTCCTGGTCTGTATTTCATGAATTTTTATTACATACATATATTTATTTGTATAGACTTTTTTCCCTAAATGTGATGTGCTAATGCCATACAATGTTACTTGTATGTATGTTTCAGGTCTGACCATCTGGCACTGGATAATCAATTGATTAGTGTCCTCTTACCTGGGGAGGCCATTGCTCCAATTACCAGGTTTATTCCGTTAGCTACAGTTCTTTCTGCAGGGTTGAAGTCTTCGAGATTTTTTCCTTGTCCAGTTTGGCATATTTTGTGACTCATTTTTAACTAACTTAGTGGGATATGTTTCACTGGGATTGCTCATTAGAGTTACAGATCTGCCTTTGAAAAAAACACTCCCTGCTTTAACATATATATGATAAGTTGCAGTACTTGAATTTGGTGAAAAGTTCTTTAATAAACATTATTTGGGAAGTAAAATAGAGAGTAATTAATTGAAACCTTCTCAGTCATAACATTAATTCTACAATGAAGGAAGTGTTTTGTATACAACGTTTCTGCACTAAAATTATTTGCTTATTCTTCCCTTATAAAATTAGCAATTATAGACCATGGAGTACAAAGCTGCCAAGGATATGAGTTAGTGTAGGAGACTATGAGGGCATTTTAAGATGCTCAGTGCAACCTGTAACACTTGAGGGTAAAGGGAAAAAATTTCTCTGTCTGACCTGTCAAGGCTAGTGACAAAGAAGTAGGAAATCAGTGTAGATCCAAATGTCCAATTTTGAACCAAGAATTTTGTTGTCAAGATCTTATCAATGTAAACTCTTGTTCAGAGTGTAATGGCATCCAAGCTGGAGGCAGAAGAATGGCATGTCAACAAAAAGGTGAGCATGTTGATGTACTGTCATGCATTTTTGTACTTTTTTTCTAAACTTTCTAAAGGTCAGACACACACACACACACACACAAAAAAAAAAACATGTTGTTTTAGCTTTCCCAAATATATAGCAAACGGAAGAAGTTGGGGGCCAATGATTCAGTAAAGTTTAAGAATACAAATTATTTCAAAAGAATTAGTGAAATGAGAAAAATCATTTTTGATAAAAGGAAAAAACATTTTGATAAACAGGTGAATTCAATGTAGTCATAAAATCCCTAATCATCAAAATCACATAGACGCAAATATTCATAAAATAATGTGAAATAAAAAGATTAATGGAAGCTGAAACTCGAATTATCTTTGACAAGGTATAGATAAGAACAAAAACGAAAGCTTCAGGTCATATATAAGTAGAATTAACTGGGATTTCTACTCTAATTCTGTTATTGTTATTAACATTATCATTATTATTGTTATTCCTACTGATGTTTTGCACAATGTGTTGTGCAAAAATATAAGGTGAATATTTAGAAGTGGTTTAATTTACAGATAGTCATTATTTAATGATTAGCAAACATATACCAGAACATTGAGCTCATAAATGGATTATATTTGTTCTTTTAGGCAATAAACTTCGCTCTACATGTATGTGTGTGTGTGTGTGTGTGTGTATGAATGTATGTATCCCAAATATGTGTAGAAGGCTTATAAAGGCCTGCTTAAACATTTGGTGACAGATTTTAGTTAATAGCAGAAAACCCCGAAGTAATCATTTAAGATCAAATTCACAATATTTCAGTCATGGAGCAAAATCTACAAAATAGAAACCAAGAATCCTAATGAGCTTTTAAAAATGTGTGTGTGTGTGTGTGTGTGTGTGTGTGTGTGTGTAAGCTGAAATCATCCACAATGAGGTAAATTTACTATAACCTAAAGATCTTTCAATAATACATTTCTGTAAATTCTATTTCTATACATGTACACGTGCATAAAAGTATATTATATTGTACTGAAATTTTTGTCAGTGGGACAAATACCTGAAGCAAACAGCTTACAAGGTTGATTTTGGCTCCTTATATCAGAGGATTCATCCCAAGGTAAGTAGGACCCATAGGTCTAAAACTGAGATGAGATAGACTTGTGAGCAAATAGCATCTACTCATGGTGAGCAGGAAGTAGACAAAATCAGATAGGAAGGAGTCCAGAACAAGTCAGAGTACCAAGAACACACCTACCTTCTAATAGAATTCAGAAAATGCAGAAAAGATCCCAGACAAGAGAAAGATCCATGGTAACCAAGGCACAAGTTACAAATTTTATACAGAATGCTGTTCAGCTATCAGAATCATGTGCATCTATCTGTCTATCAAACATGTCTGAAAATTCAGACTTAATAAAATCTTATTTCAGTTCTGGAAGAAAAAGTATGTATATGTATATGTATATGTATATGTATATGTATATGTATATGTATATGTATATGTATATGTATATGTATATGTATATGCATGCATGAGCAATTCATGAAAAATAGGCCATCAATTTGAAGAAGAGTGGTAGGGGCATTGTTGGATGGTTTGGGAGGATGTATACTGTACAGTCAGTGACTATTTTAGTGCATGAAATACCTGTGCTAATTTTCCGGTGCCTGGAGGCAGTATCTGTGTTTCTAGAACCATTATATTCATTCAAATTCAACTCACAAGAATGCAAGGAAACAGAACTAACTTAAGTTTGATTTGAGATATAAGAGCTGCCTTCCACAGTTTCACTTACTGGTATCTTCTCTGTGTATAGCTCTCTGTGCGGCCCTGCTTGTTAACCTCCTCTCTTTTTGAGCTGTCTGTAAAGGAAAATTCTCTCTGTCAAAGTGTATATTCTATCACCAAAGGATTATACATCTTATAAAACATGAATGTAATGCTGTCTTACAGCACATACTAAACCTCTTTGTGAAAGTGTAGTCATTTATGGTGCATAGTGTGTGGCTTCCCTCCAAGAATACCACCAATTTTTTATGCTTAGTAGCTTGTCCATTTGATGAGGTGCACATTTGAATAACCAGAAGATGGTTGAATACACAAGCTACCTAACTGACATTTGGGATTATTGGGTAACCCAGCAAATCTGCATTTCAATGTGTATTTGTTCTTGCCTCACAACTGTCTTTACAAAAAACACAGTGAAGCACCTAAGTCTCTACCTTCCAGAGGCACAATTGTGAAGGGAGAGAAGAGCCTCAGTGAAGCTGAAAAAGAGTTTACATGCCCAAGAAATAAAGGCTCCTCACAGAATGTGATTCAGCAACAAGTTGGGAGCCTGGATAAATACACATTTGCTTGAGATTCAGCTGTTTCAAATCACATCTCTCCTAAGTTTTATGATGTAAATCACATAAATTATGTAGTGCAGTGTGCCAAAACATTTTCTGCTTTTTCTTTTTGTCAATGGACCTTAATTTAGACTACACTAATTTGAGACATGTAAATTATTTAATTATGGAAGATGGCTGTAAAATGTGAGGCTCAGTTACTGAAAGTAAAATAGCTGCTCTCAAGAACTATGCTTCCTTCTTACCTCAACAGCCCATGTTTAGCAGGGAGAAACTTCTCCAGGTTCTTTACAAAGGAGAAACTTGTAACTTGGTGCTTCCTTGAACAAGAAACAGAAAATATATCGGTTTCTGTTTCCTAGAAAATGAAGAGATTTAAAAAAAATCCTAGATGAATAGATAGATGATAGATAGATAGATAGATAGATAGATAGATAGATAGATAGATAGATAGATAGATATAGATACAAATATATATGCATGTGTATTTATATGTATATATATGCTTGTTATGTAGACAATTTGAATTTACATATGCATAGCAATTTAGTTAAATAATGCATTGGAGTAGTTGTGGGAGGCCACTTGTTCCCAGCTGCCCAGATCATGAAATTATCACTCAGAAAATATATTATTTACAATATTGTTTGGCCAATAGCTTAAGCATATTGCTACTTAGCTCTTATATCCTAAACTAACCCACCTCCACTAATCTGTGCATCACTACGAGATCATGGTTTGCCTGCAAAGTTTAGGTGGACTCCAGTGGAAACATTTGTCCCTGGAGGCAGCTATGTGGCTTCTCTCTGACTCTGTCATCTTCCTCCCAGCATTCAGTTTCGATTCCCCACCTAGCTTATTCTGACTTATCACAAGCCAAATCACCTTCTTTATTCATTATCCAAAAAAGTAACACATATACAGAAGGACTTCACAAACCATTTACCATTTTCTGCTTAAATAAAAAGGAAGGTTCTAATTTTAACATAGTAAAAATTACATTAAATAAAACATATATCAAGCAAGAATTAGAGCTATAATATTTTATCTCTTTAACTTTTATAGTAACTAAGGAAAGCTATAATTATAACTATTCTTCAACTCCATCAAAAACTCCAAAAGGACATAATATTATATACAAAAACAAAAAGTGCATTGTAAGCAACTTCCCAAGCCTACATACATTTATCCAACACTGTGACCCATTTACAGGTCTATTTCTGTATGAATCTGTCTTTATTGCATATCTATAATTACTTCTTGACCAGGAGCATCTTTTTTTTTTAATGGTAAGCAGTTGTGGCTAGAACTAAGGTTACTTTGCCTTTTGGCTCTGACCCGTCCAACATGGTGGAGGCATGTTCACCATTTCTGTGAGCCATGCATACTGCCTCAGTTCCAAGTATAAAGCAGGTTTATGACATGCCATTAAGCACTCTGCTCACAAAATCTATTTAAATGCTCTGTCTCCTGAAAGAGCCAGAGTTTGTGCTGGCAGCACAGCTCAGGAAGTTGCCATTTTGAAAATGCATGCTTTTTTCTGCTCCCCCTGAATCAGGAAGACTTCTATTAAAGGGATCATGCCCTAATAGCTTCTAGTAAATAAAGACCACTCAAGAAAATGTTGCTACCAAATTCCATGCTTAACTCTGTTTTGTGTGTGTGTGTGTGTGTGTGTGTGTGTGTGTGTGTGTCTGGGATTCCTTTCCAAGTTTTCTCAGGTTTCATGTGGATTTAGTCAGCCATGTTGAAACACCAGTTTGTTGGAGGAGGCTGCTCATTTGTTCCCCACTGCCCAGAACTAAAATAATTACATGGAAACTATATTATTTGCAATACTGTTTAGCCAATAGCTTAAGTGTATTTCTAGCTAACTTTTACATCTTAAATTAACCCATCACCATTAATCTGCCTATCACCACTTGGCTGTGGCTTACCAGGTAAAGCTCCATATGGCATCTGGCATCTGTCTCTGGTGGCTGGCTACATGGCTTCTTTATGACTCTGCCTACTTTCTCTCTATATATCTTTTCCAGCTGGCTATATACTGTTAAGTCATTGGCAAAAAGCAGATTCTTTATTGAACAATGGCAATAAAACATATTCATAGCATACAGAGAGAAGTCCCATATTAAGTTTTTAAACAACAACTAGGCTGAACTGGTCAATCTCATATTTAAACATAATTTAAGAGAAAAAAGTTATGTTTGGATGACATTGGATATATCACTCATCTGATTGGAGTCTAGTTTTATTGTATAAAATTTTGGAGACAATAATAGAAACTGCTTTATATTGATGTAAAGACTAGATGAATGAAAAGTACATCAATGTATAACATGCATAGAAGTTTACCTAACACTGAGAGTAGTCTATCATTGGTGTTTAGTTTACTTGGAAAGATGGAGTGAAAAGATTCTAGCTCTGTGTCTTCTTCTCAATATATCCTTTCATGAGAACTCTAGTGGTTCCCAAGTCCATATCTGCAGAATGAGAGATCTAGGATATTTAGTGTCTCAGGATTTTCCTAGCTCTAAATTACTGAAAGTCAAATAATTCTTCATATCAATCACTTTACTATCATCATTTTAACCCCCCTAATGCATCCTTACAAATGCTACAGAGGTGGTATATGCAATACTTGATGTTGTGGATGCTCCATTGATGGCAAGTGCTGGCTGAATGAATCTGCAGCTGAAATATTTTAATGTTCATATTTTATTGTCCTGGACATAAATACCTAAAGAAATGGAAATAATTTAATATACTAATTCTATAAGAGAGCATAAACTCTTGGAGAACATTTATTATACAGACTACAATAAATTGTTATTTTTAAATTAGTGAACATGTTGAATAATCTCCCCTTTAACTGTTTCAAATTGAATTAAATGTATCTGTGTATATAAATTGAAAGTATACAGTGCAGTAGACTTAAATGTGTTTGTTATTGTCTACCAAGATCACCAGCAGCAGCCTCCCAAAATTCTAAATCTCATGTTCGGTTAAGAAAAGCAGTCCCTCACATCTCTCACTGAACTCTTTTTCTAAGGTTCTTCCCAAATGTTTCATGTAAGAGGACTCATGTATTATTTGTATGTATGAAACTGGATTATTTCAATTTTTACCATATCCACAAGCTGCATTCATGCTGTAACAAATGATATGATATCATTCTATTTCAATGCTCACTAATTGTACATAGTACGTATGTATAGGGTGCTACTCATTAGTGTGAAAATCGGGGGGATTTCCTCCTACTCAATAGCTGTTGTGAATTATACTGGTGTGAATATGGGCTCACATTGTCTCCTACAGAGTCTTCTTTAAATTCTGTTGGGTTTTTCATCGCAGATGCAATTGTTGAATCATGTAGTAACTCTATTTTATTTCTATGCTAGCTTGGCAGATGTTTTGCTTAATTAAAACATAATCACATCATTTTTCCCTCCCTTCCTCACTCTTACCAATCTGATGTATCTACTACTGGCTCCCAAATCCTCCTTTTTCAACATCGTTGTTACATGTAAATGAGTAAATATAACCTCAGAGTCCATTCAGTGCTGTTCTGCCTGCATGAATGTTTCCAGGGCTGACCACATGGTATTGGACAAGAATACCTACTCATTCCCTTTGTACTTGTTCATTCTTACATTCTTGCAATCACTTCCAAGACTCCTAATTTCTCCACTTTCTCACCAATTCCCTCCTCTATTTTACTTACCCTATCCTTTCCTTTTTCCCTTTCTCCCCCTTTTCCCCTTTTCCCTTCTCCCCTTTCTTCTTTTCTTTTTCATTCTCCCATGTACCCAATTTACCATCTTAATGACTATGATGTGGAATGTTGTGTCATGAGTAATAAAACCCAGAGACAGACTTTAATAGAAGTTCAACTTGATATGTCATGCTTTGTTGACACCCATGGAAGGCCTGCCCAACTACTGCAGGTGTAGAAAAATAAATGAATATATTTAATTAATAAAAATACTCAAAAAATGCGACATGTTTTCAATTTTTTTTGCAAACGTGAGAAGGTGTAAAGCCTATTAAAATCTTGATAGAATTTACTAATGAATCTATTATGTTCTTTTCTTGTTTGGAAGATTTAACATATTAGTGATATGTCATATTTCTTGTTTCTTCATTCCTTCATTAATCAGTGTACTTTAGATTTTTTTTTTAGTAACAAGAAGCCCTCCTTTCATTTCCTTTGTAATATATTCTACAGTTATTTTTGTTGTTATACCTATGCTGGTTACATTTAGTATCAAAAATTAAAGCATTATAATTTGAATGTCTACAATATTAATTTCAACAGAATAAAAATTCTTCATTTAACAACTTCATTCATATATCTTTTAGTTATTGATAATGCACATTGTACCTTATATACTTTGTACACTCAATTATAAATTATAAATTATAAATATATTTCTTAAATTATAAAGGAAGCAAAATATTGAGTTATAAAACCAAGTTAGAGTAACAATAGCTTTAATAAGTTTATGTATTACCCTTAGAGAGATTTTTTTCTCTGTAGTTTTGATTTTTATTTTGCACTTCAGAGCCTTCTAAAGAATTGGTTTTAGAGATGTTTTCTGGTATAATTTCCTTCATCACCTTCCTCTCTCTCTCTCTCTCTCTCTCTCACTCTCTCTCTCTCTCTCTCTTCCTCTTTTTGTTTCTCTCTTCCTCCCTCCCTCTTTCCCTTCCCTCTTTCCCTGTCTCCCCTATCCCTCTCTTTCCTGCCTCATCTCAGAGAAAGAGGAACATTTTACTAGATAAAGAACTATTTGGTGCTGGGAAGTGGTTGTGATGCCTTTAATCCCAGTACTCCAGAAGCAGAGTCAAGACAGATCTCTTAGAGTCTGAGGTCAGCCTGGTTAGTCTACAGAGTGAGTTCCATTTGGCCCTTTAAATATGTCTGCCTACAATCTTTTCATCTTCCTATCTCTTACAGGAAATCAGCTGATCTGTCAGAGGACTCATGTGGGCTCAGTCACTATTCTCTTGCTGCTTCAAGAGTCTTCCTTGTCCTTATAGAGTTAGATTATCATGTTTCTCCGTGAGAGTCTCTTTGAGTTCATTTTACCTAAAGTTTGCTAAAATTCCTCATCTTTTTATATTATGTCTTTTTGACATTTTTATAAAATTTGAGAAGTTCCAAGCCAGGAAGATGACAGCCTGTAAAACCACTTTCATTACAAACCTTAAGACCTGAATTTATATTGCTTAAAGCCATATAAAAATATTGAGATCTTCCTGCCTATAATCCCATTACCACTTTGCAAGACAGAGAAAGCAACCCTGGAAGCTCATGAGCTAGCTGGTCTGGAGTACATAGCACAGAAACAAACAAAAGAGACTAAAAACAAATAAACAGACAAAAATGAAAAACTCAAAGCAAAATAAAAGAATAGAAAATGAAGATTTACATAGATTGTCCTTTGATTTTACATAGGGCACAGTGGGATAAAACAAGCATTACACACAAACAGGTACACACAATATATCCTTACATACACATATACACAAATACATACTTAGATAAATAAACATTTTAAATTGTTGAGAAAATTCTAGAATATATTCTTCATTTTTTTTAATTCTTTAGCTATTCTTACACATCCTCATTGTCTATATCTACTTGATGGAGACTTTTTTTTACATGAATGTATTTTATTATAGAAATTTTGTACTTAAAAAGAAGAAAATTATGTGATACTCTTCATCTTTAACAGCACCTTCATCAAGAATTATGGCCACAGTCAAAGATGTCTGCAGAAATTAACTGAAAATCTAAACCCAGATGAAAAATAATTTTCAGTCAATAGTCATATTCTAAATTTGGTTTCTTCTAATACTTGCAGACAAACATTTATAACTACTGTCTGTTTATCACAGATACTCCTTATTTTTAAAATCAGTCTCATACTCGACACAGATGGCCCTTGTTCCATAAAAATCTCTGGACTTTTTCTCCTTCGCTGACCACATAGACAATATGCCCAAATCACAAAGCCGATGCTTAGCAATTTTTTTCAATTAGTCTGGGGCAACAATAAATCAAAAACTCGTTTCTGGAAATGGCAAATTTCACACATACAATGCTATGGAGATCAGACAGACATCTGTTTTATGGAAGAATGAAGTTAATGGGGCTCAGATATTAATTAATGCATAGTTTTCATTCATTCTCATGGTCAAAAGCTTAAAAAGTTAACTCTTAATTTTTGTTACACAAGTAAAGACTCTTGATGGCTCTGAGGATTTGAGTTTAAGCATTGTAATAAATGTTCTGTGACAAAATGCTGATAGATCTGTAGAGATAAGCAATGGGCAGAACAAAACACCGGAATATTACCTGAATATGGTGGGTACGAAGTTAAAGGATTTTTGTTTGATTGCTTGTTTGTTTGTTTGTATCTGACACATGAATTTTTTTGAGCAATGACACATGAAGCACTGCTCCAAGCATATGTCTGACCGGGACAATGATGAAATGAAGAAATGACAAACATACAGACACACAGAAAACTATAATCAGGTGGAGTATGCTTGTAGATGGAGAAACAGCAACCTGGAATCTCAACATGTTTATTATATACAGTTAACAAGCAAGATTATTGCATACAGTTGAACAAGAAGGCATGGCTTTTACTAACAAATAATTAAAGAGGTAGGGTTACTACATACTGCTCAGTGAGGCAGCCTGTTTAATTTCCTTGGAACAGTCTCTGTAAGGGAGTAGTCTTCAGGTCATGAAAATCAGGCCAGGGAGAAAGCTACAGTGGATGTTTCTTGAACATACTTTCAACATACACTCATAGACCAGAAGAAGGCTTTTCTTCCATTTGAATCTCACCTTTGTGTGTTTGTGATAGGGGTTGGCTTTGTCATTTTTCTGTGAGTCCTTGACATGGCCAACTTGGCTCATGTAAACAACACACACCCACTCAGGCCTTTACATGCTGAAGGCCTCCTCTAGTCTTCACAGAACAACATTGGTTTTACTTAGGGTATACGCTGATAAGAATTCTGAAGGCTAGAAATGGTGTCTAAGATGCTAAACTTTTGGTGTTGCAGGAGTCAATATATGAGGTTTCTATGCAATAAATTTAGGACATAAAACAGTATGATTTTCACTGGGAGAAAGAAACAAGAAAATTAGGGGACCCATTAACATTAAAGAAAAGGGAAAGATTTATCTATCTCTAAAAACTCTTCTATAAACTTGAGATTTAGGAACTTGTGACGAAGCCTGATGTTGTAAGGGACATGTGAGGAATTTAAAACAGGAAGATGAGTAAGAGGCAAAAGATAGCGGGAATTAGTATCTTTAGGATTATGGCAATGGACAAGAATTGTATTCAAAAACCACGTAGGATTTATCATAGGCTTTTCATGAGGCTCCAGGCATATTGAGTTCTAAATGTGTACCTGTGATTGCATCATCTGTCTTTGGTTGATGGAGAAGCAGAGAGCAAATTACAGATAGGTATGAGTAAAGGTCCTTAAATAGAGTATTCTATAGTTAACATCTGAAAAAGGCAAAGTGAATAGCCATGTGGAGGAATGATGAGAAAACTTTACTAAAAAATTATTTTTTTTACTAAAAATAGATACTTCTCTCATACAATAAATTCAGGCCACAGTTCCCCGTCCCCCCACTCCTCTGAGCTCTGCAACATACTCTCCTCCTTTCTTCCCCAGATCTACTCTCCCTCTGTCTTCTATTCAGAATAGACTAAGCCTCAATTCCTAATGCAAAGCAAGTAGATTCTGAAAAATCTCGGTTAGAAAATTCTTATGAACTCTGACTATAGCAAAGTTATCCATTTCCCTTAAAATTTTGTCTGAGTTCAGAAATTAAATATATTCCCATATTACAGAACAATTCTCCTTTATGTTTGTACAACATGAAATATAGTACTATTTAAAAACAAATCTGCCAACCCATAATAGAAAATACCCTTTTAAAGAAATTTATATTAAGAATTTATCTTTAAAAATAGAGATTTATCAGAAATTTTAAATAAGGTATTATTCGCACCACCATTACAACACTTAGACACATACAATCAGAACATTACTTATGGCTTTTGGTCAGGAAATCCTCTTTGGGCAAAGAATCAGAAGGGACAAGAACACAAGTCCATCTTATGCCTATGCTATTCCTTCTGGAGCATTCCCTGTGCCTACAATCACCCAGAACTCAAAGTCCTATTGCTGTCTGTAAGTTTTCACCACAAGTGTCGTTAAGTAATTAATCTGGGCCTTGAGTCTGCTATTGTTATTTATCTTGGCATTAGCAAAAGAAACAGACAATGAAGATTCTCTTGTTTTTCTTTTTAGTTATTCCTCTCTCATGTATTATATTCCCAACTACAAAAGAAACAGACTATATAAACTTTTTCTTTTTTATTTATTCATTTCTCATATATTTCATCCCAACTGCATTTTCCACCTCCTTCCTCTTCGTCCAGTCCTTCCCTCTCCCCTTCTCCCCTATATCCATTCCTCCTCCTTTCCATTCAGAAAAAGGATAGCATCCAAAGGATACCAACCAAACATGGCATATCAAGGGTACGTACCCTTATATTGAGGCTGCATGAAGCACTCCAATAGAAGGAAAAGAGTCCCAAAGGCAGGCAAAAAAGAGTAAGAGACAGCCTCACCTCCCACTGTTACCAGTCCCACAAGAACATCAAGCTACACAACCACAACATATATGTAGAAGACCTAGGTAGGACATGTACAGGGTCCCTAATAACTAAATAAGTCTCTGTGAGTTCCTATGAACCCTGGTTAGTTGATTCTGTGGGCCGTGTTCTATGGGAGCCTTGACCCATCTGGTTCCTACAATTCTTCCTCCCCCTCTGCTGCAAGATTCCACAAGTTCCACCTAATGTTTTGCTGTGGACCTCTGCATCTGCTCCTATCAGTAGTGTGAAGCCTCTCAAATGACAACCTAGAAATCCCTTAACTAAAGAATAAATAAAGAAAATGCTGTACATTTACACAATGGAATATTTCTCAGTTGATTAAAATAAATGACATCATGAAATTTGTAGGTAAATTGATGGAAACCGTAAAAAATCATCCTGAGATAACCCAAACCCAAACCCAAAAAGACAAACATGGTATGTTCTCGTAAGTGAATATTAGCTATACAGGATAACCAGGTTACAATCCACAGACCCAGAAACGCTGAGAAACAAGGAGGGCTCAAGGGAGGGTGCAAGGATCTCCCTAGGAAGAGAAAATATAATAGATTTTGTGGGTAGATTGGATATGTATGAGCTTGGGAATAGAAGGGATCAGTATGGGGGTAAAGGGAAATAGTACTACATTGACTGGAATTGGGGAGCTTTTGGGGATGGGGAAGTAGATATCTGGTGCAATCTAAACTCCCTTGAAGCTATGAGGGTGACGCTAATGAAGATTCCTAGCAATGGAAGATATAGAGCCTAAACTGGTCATTTTATGTAACCAGGAAAGACTGATTGGAGGGACTGGACTCCAACTCAGCGCCAAAACATTCGAACGACAATTTGTACTGCCTGCAAAGCGTGGAGATAAATGTGGCACAGAACTCATGGAAGTGGCCAACCAACAACTGTCCCAACCTGAGAGCCACTCTAAGAGAGAAAGCCCATGCCAGACAATACCTGGAGAACCAGGAATCAGTGGCTGGCTAGCACAGAGAACTGGGATAGAACCAAATACAGACATTCATGGCAGCTGATTAGAGTTTGCTGACTCTCTCCACACTCCTTATAGTTAAGTAGTATTAAGCATTGTCTCAGACCTAGCCATGTATCTGATAGATTGTCATTTCTTCAATGTGGGAGCTGAGTTGCAGAAACAAATTTAAAATGAAACGAGAATTTTCAGTGTTCATAACTGGGTTGATGATGACAATGCTTACTGCAACCGGCAACAAAGGGGAGAGCAACGTACAGACCGTTTTGTGTTTTCCTTGGTAGAAGGGAATCAAGACTTCCACTAGAGTGTGAGCTAATGTGCTATAAATATCTACATTTTGGAAAGTAAATTGGATGAATAAAGCATATACCTTGTTCTTAGTCATTGCTTCTCCTAATGTGGATTTAGCCTATTGTGGGATAATTGATCACATTATGACAAGATGTCTTTGTTTTATGTCTCCTGCATAAGGCACTTTCTGATTAAGTTAATAAAGAGCTGAAAGGCCAATAGCAAAAGAGTATAAAAGCAACTTCCAGAGAGAGAGAGAGAGAGGAACTTGAGGGAAGAATCTGAGAGACAGGATTTGCCAGATAGATGTTGAGTAAGTTGTACATATAGTATGGAAGAAAAGTAACAAGTCATTTGACAGAACAAAAATTATTATAAGTTGGTTAATTTAGGTTTTAAGAGCTAGTTGGGAACAAACCTACTCTAAGGTCATGATTTCATATTTAATAAAAAGTCCCTGTGTAATTTTTCAGAAACTGATGGTCCAAAGAAACACACTTTATAGTAACTTGCAAAGATTTCCAGCTATTCAAAACATTATATCTAGGTACACAAAACATCCACTGTTTTATAGCTGAATTCCAATCAATAATGTTCTGTAGATTTTTTTCTTAAGTAATTGATTATTCTATTTTGTATTATTTGCATTTGTTACATTTAAATAACTTACTTATTCTTCACTAAGTATGACATGCCAACCACAACAATGAGAACATTTTACTTATTACCTTAATACTAAAAAAAAAATCTTACAAAAATGTATTCAATTTTCTCTCTTTCACAAGTGAACAAGCTGGAATTTAGAGAAATGGAGTATCTTGGCCATTATTGCAGATTCATCAGAAGTTGATATGGACCTTGAATCTGCTACTGATACTTTAGCTAGGTATTAACAAAACAAATAAACAATATAGATTATATATTGCTGATTCAAGCTTTTGATCTCTTTCAACATTTTTTATAGATAGCTAGTTTTAGGCATCTACACAGAAGCATTCTTACAAGGCATTCACTACACAAAAACACAGAATGAACAAAAACTAGCCATTTCTTCTTTTGACAAATTGAGTAACTGGGAGGTATTCAGTTTTAAATAAATAATGTATGCATTAATTTATTATAGTTACAATAGTAACAGTTCTTGATAACTGTACTACTCAAATAAAATAGAAAAATCAGTATATACAATTGAGAAGATCACAAATTGTACATGGGGCAATTCCTAAGAAATGCTCAATATTTTATGTGCATTGTTTACAATGTGCAACACTGTAACAGAGTAATGAATAATTTGGAATAAAATCAGACATATTCTAGATAACTTAATGTGACATAAAGTCAAATAATTGTAAATGAGCTCATTGATCACTTCTATGCAAAATGACACAGCTAATGAATTAAAATATATTTTGCTTATAATCATCCTAAAATTATACAAACCACAAAAATTTATTTAATGCGTGTTTTTCCTTTTCAATAAAAAGACTCATTGCTATTAAATATCCATAAGCAAATCCCCTAAAGTAATCAGTGAGACATAGTCAGTGATATGCAATGCTATTCTCAACTGCTATGATAACTTGTAAGCATTTCTACATGCTTAAATAAGCTAAGAGATCCCAGCATCCTTCAGTCAGCCATATTACAAGATGGCCAAATTATAAAAATTAGGGAGAAACACTGAGGAATTTAAGGCAGATGTCCAATGCTGATAAATAAGCACCTTCTAAGAGTCATGTAACAGAAATTTAAGCAAAACAAAGCATGTGGTGAAGTGAGAATCAACTATTTACTTCCAGAAGATTAATTCACAGAAAAATTCCATGTATTTGTATGTACAAATAAGTACCTATTGTGCTTTCTTAGATTAATTATTAGACTGATGTATAAGAACATATTTTAACAGGAGAAAAGTGGAGAGACATGTCAGAAAATATGCCAGATTGGTGGGAACTCTACCTTTTCTAAGAATTGACTTTAATGATCATTTTAAGCTTTCACTGAGTATGGAATTTTTGTGTAACTATTACCATCAATAGTGAAATTCCACCAAGTCAGAATCTGCTAAAACATAAATACTGTATTCAAGAACATTAGAATGTCTAGGAAATTGTTATCATTTCTGCACACTCTGGGAATTTCTGATTTACAAATTGCTCTTTTAACACACTAAGCTAATTCACCTATTTCCTATATATCATATTATTATTGAATTCATTTATTTTATAAGCTTGAAGTTCTTAAGATCCACTAAGGTGCAGGCAATAGAATGAAGAAGTAGAATTTTCTGTGTCACCAAGCTGTTAGAATATGAAAACGGTATAATCTGCTCAGGCTTGAAGCATAAAAGTTAATAAAATTATGATAGCACATTATAGTCATTATGGTAACACATTAAAGAAGTAATCAGTGTTGTCACCATTTTATGATATAGGCATCTCATGATATGGCTAACAAAAACATGTTTGCATATTTCACTTTCATATTTAATAGGCATATGCAGTACTTGCAACTTATTATAGTAATTAAGAATAATTTTGGATCTCATTGAATATGTCTCACTAATTGAGAACTTATGGAATTAGGGAAAACAGTTTTTAATAGGCTAATCTAACTAACCAGTTAACTAACTAAACCATATCTCAAAACAATTTTATATTTAATTATTCATTAAAAATACTTAAGATCATCTTCTATGTATCAGACACGCAGAGAGCAGAACTAAACAGTGTAATTCCTGATCACACTGAACTAATATTCTGTGGATCAAAACATAAAAATTTGTGTTGACAGCGTCATTTACTAAGCCAATACTACAAATTGATGGGGAGGTGCTAGGAGTGTAAAGGAAAGAATGCAACTGTTATTAGACTCCCAAATCTAAATTTTTTTTAGGTGAGGTTTATTTCTCTTGATGTCAGATTCCATAGAAAGTTTTGTTGATCTGGGGAGAAAAGTGCAAGAATGTTAGACATAATGGATAACGCTGGTGATACAGCAAAGATTTAGCATCGTATATGTCCCCAAACTGGATAATAATTTACAATGAGTTAGATAGAAATCATGTGTAGAGAAAGACAGGAAAGTAAATATGAGATATGTTCAGCAAAAAAAATGCTTAAAAATTACTCCTAAACCTAGAAATCACAGTTGAATTTTAAAGCTATTTGCATGTTTATCTAAACAACACCTTTTCTCATTCTAGACACATGCAAACTTTACATGTGATTATGTACATATAATTTTACATGGATTTTAAAGTGCTTCCTCCCACACTCTTTGAAATCAAGTGCCATAAAGGCTAGATTTTTCTGTACACTATTGTGGGGAAAGGAAACATCTATAAAATACTTATTGTATGATCACTACACACTTGTTGAAAAGACTGGAAAAAATATCATTGAACCCTATTCACAAATTTCTAGTTTCTTGACTTACAGTCTAATGTCTTTAAATGATTCTTAATACATCACTTAATATCATGAGGGAAGCAATATTTCAAAGGTATCACTGTCATAAAACAAATTTACATTGAATTTTGATTGTTAGAATCTATGATCATTTATTTAAAGCTGTATTTTTCTATTTTGTTTTGAATAATTATCATCTAAGTCTCAGAATAAATATACACTTTAGCAGCGAAATATGCATTATCCCTCCATTATGGCTTAAACTGGGATAATATTCTATATTTAAATATTCTTTAAAGAATCATTACCCATGTAAAATGGTTTCAAAAGTAATGTATTTTTTTTTGCTTTATTCTGGAAGGGTTTCATGCTATGTATGAGACAAGACTCACTTTTAGATGTCTTAGAAGAATAGAAGGAACAAAATGTCCATAAAAATGATCATTCTGATACTTGGACTGCAATCCTGAAAGATACTGATATTTAGAAATGAATAAGAGAAAAAAAGCAATTTTCTGAAATGTCAATTGTTCAGCTTGTGCTAGCATGAAGTCTTTCAAAATTACAAAATACCCCTTGGCAGACAGTATGAGAGGTTTCACTGTTCTAGCAGAGCAGAGAAAATGACTTCATTATATTTGTCTATGATCCCTTCGCTTCATTACACTGTTACATCTTAGACATAATTTTTTAAACTATATTTATAATTTTAAATGTTTCCTTAACTCTACTATGGAAGTTGATACTCCTTCAATGAAGATCACAGTTGGTATACGATTTTTTAATTTAGAAATATTTGTCAGATTACTTGCACAGAAGTATTCTTAGTTTAGTAATCAAGCATGCAAGAGCAATTCCCCCAAAACACTTCAATGTGAGGGCATGCATGATGTCCAGCTAACTACATCTCATAGGACACAGCCATGCACTTTTCACAAAATAAATATATATAAAAGTTAACAGAAAATATGGATAGTAGTTGATCATATGCCTGTAAAGGTACATCTATTTAACCACTGTAAGAGCACTGCTCAACACTCCTGTAACAAAGCAGATTAGTAATGTAAAACAGAAAATACCCTGAATTAAAGTATTTAGGTGATAGAAAAGTCTTAAAAATTGAATATCTACACACCCAGGGAAAGGGGGTTATTTTTCTGTTTAGGTTTGATGTAGAATGGAATTGCATAAAACTGAAAGCCTCCTCATGATAGACAGAAGAAAGAATATTCTTACTTCATCCTAGTCTTGGGCCAAGAAACCTCTGAAATGAGGATTTTCAAGGGAGTGAGGAGTGGTAAAAACTGAGATTTCAAGGGTTTGCAGCTTGTACTGCCAACTTTGACAACATACTTAGGAGCTATATATTACATACTGTGCAGGTTATGTTTATGTATATATATATATATAATACAGTATTTATGTAGTAGAAATTAATGAAATAAAGAAGCCATGAATTTTAATCAGCATAAGGAGTAGTATGTGGGAGGATTTGGAGGAAGGAAAGGGAAAGAAGAAAGAATGTAATTATATTACCGTTTCTATAAGAAACACACTCAGTGTCATGGTTAGGGTTCGTATTGCTATGATGAACACCATGACAAAAGGGTTCGTATTGCTATGATGAACACCATGACAAAAGGGTTTATTTTACCTTGCATATTTAGGTAAAAATCTATCCCTGAGGTAAGTCAGGCAGGAATTTGAGTAGAGTAGGTACCTGGAGTCAGGAACCAATGCAGAGGCTATGGAGAAGTATCGCGTGCTGGTTTTCACTCATGGCTCATTCAGCCTGCTTTCTTATAATAACCAGAACCACCAGCCCAGGATAGCATCACCTACAATGAGCTGGACTCTCTCAAATCAATTGTCAGTCAAGGAAACGAACCACAGGCTTGTTCATGGGCCATAACAAAAGGGCATTTTCTCATTGGAGGTTTTCTCTTACAAAATGAATCTAGGTTTGTGTCAAGTGATGAGAAAAATCAACAGTGGTTTCTAAGTAACTATTTAGATTTTGCCAAATAAAATCTTAATTTTTATTACAATATTTGTGCATGTGCGTGCGTGCATGTGCATGTATGTGAATACAGACATGCCACATGGACTTCAGAGAACAACTTGAGAACGTAAGTTCTCCCCTTCCACCAGTCACAGGGATCAAGCTCAGACTATTAGACATGGTAATAATTTAGATTGCTGGGTATTTTGCTGGCTCCAAATCCAAAGCTCAGTATTTTAACCACTGACTTATAAAAGTAGCTATGTAGTTTGTAACATGACATGTTTTATGACTTCACCTTCCAAAGTTAATTAGTGTTTTAGTTTTTATATTTGCAAAAATGAAGTCTTCAAAATTAAGTTTCTCCTGTGAATCAAATACAGTTGTTTTGACTAGGTGATTAATTATGGTTATTGTGCTTCTATACAAGGAACTGCCTGAGGCTTTAGCTAATAATGTCTTCTAAATCTATTGATTAGCAATTTACTTGTCCTGGCAACCAAGCAAGCCAATTTCAATCATTTTCCTGTTGGCTTAAAGGTATTTTCCTTAATAAAATGTATTTAAATTACTTGGACTGGCGATTTTTTTTTAAGTTTCAGAACATTCTACATAAAAATACACAGAAAGAAGTGAGGTACAGGAAAGAAGTATCTTTCAGTCTTCATTGTGTTCTTTGTATCAAGGAAAATAACTCAGCACTTCACAAAGGATGATCTAAATTGGCATCCTGACATTTTAATATAGCTCTGTATTAGGCTGACCCTATCTGTGCACATTGATTGGAACACTGTGCCATGTGTTCTTTACAAATGGCTCAGAATAAATGACCCTGCTGTGCAACAGTCATTACAAGACAATCTGACTAGTGCTTCCAGGTCTTCGGTTGTTGAAAGCAAGAGATTATCCAGAACTAATAACCTCACAATGACATTCAGTAGATGATGAAAAAAAAAAAAAAAGCCAAGGAAAAGGAGAGGTAGAAAAAGAAAAGGCAGCAGCTCTGTCAAATCTTCCTCTTCCTAAGTAAATATTGATTTAGAACTCCAAAATAATTTCTTAGATCATTGCTGTGGAAAGTATTACAATGAAGTATCAATGCGTATGTATCTATATTGTAACTGAATTTAGGTTGAGTGCCTAATGGAAAATGCCAAAGGCTGACACATAAGTGTCCTGGGTTAAATGAGTATCTGGATGAGTGGAGTCTCTGAACTTCATAATGTCTGCTTTGTACCAAAACAGTGATGCCTGGAGCCCACAGACAAGCTTGGCCATTAGGCACTGAAAACATTCAGTAGCTGCATGATGGCGCACACTGTATGCTTGCCAGGAGAAACTGCTGTGTCCTGTTGGATCTGCATGTCACTATATCACTAATGAGAGGCAATGTCCTTCCCTAAATCAAAGACTGAAGCAATAAATAATTCTTTTCAAAACATCTAAGTGCTTTCATAGCACTGATTTGAGTGCATGGTGAGAACTGGACTCTAGAAATATGAGACATAAACAAGGATATAAATTGCATGTATCATTGTCAATGCCCTGACGCTTTCTTGTTTGCGAGGTTTTTTGGATGCAATGCATTGAACAGGCTTAATAAAGAAGGAAAAGGTCAAATACTAAGCAGGAAATGTCTCGAACTGCCTAGTTAATTTATGGAAGTAGTAAGATACTAACATAAATAAAAGCAACTATTTTATTTCATGCACTATGTCCTCATCTAAATCTTAGAACTATACACTACCATCCATGGCTACAATATATGAAGTGTTCTGCTCTCAGAGCCACTTTTTTTTTCAGAGACGCTAATGCCAATCTTATTTGAGCGATCTAGGTTAGAAAGCTAAACAAGTTGTTCCAAACACAGCTTCTGGGCAGTCCCAGTGTTCCTCTATTAATATCAGAGGCTCTGCGGTAGGATGTAGGACTCTTTCTGGGAAAATGTCACAGTTTCTGGCAGTATACAATGTAAAACGTTCCTCCAGGTAATTGCAATGTGTGCCCTGTGCCATGACCACGTACTTCCTACCTCATGTTTGAACATTACGGTTTTAGGAACATTAGCCTATAGTAGCTGTTGACGCTGCAAGCTTGAAAGGATAAATCAGTCAGATACCTTTTATCTCAAGTGGTAAATCGTCTCTACTACCTTCCTGCTCATTCATATTCTACAGTTCACATACAATCAAGTACTTTCTACTTGAATCCACTTGGGATTTATTGAACCTTTCTTTATTCCATAACCATAAGAAAAGCTTAAGTACCAGCATCTTCCTTCTGAAATACTGTAATATTCTCCTTACCATTATCCCCATCTCCAATGTCACTCTTTCCAAACAGTTTCTCGTGTGGTAAAGTGACAAATTAAAAACATAGAATCATGTCATTACCCTAAATGGAAACTTTTTTGGGTTTTTTGAGACATGGTTTCTCTGTAGCTTTGGAGCCTGTGTTAGAACTCACTCTGTAAACCAGGCTGGCCTCAGAACTCACAGAGATCCATGTGCCTCTGCCTCCTGAGTGCTGGGATAAAAGGCGTGTGACACCACTGCCCAGCCTAAATGGAAACTTTCAATAGATTTTCAGTACTCTAAACTTGAGTGAAAATAGTGAAAATTCATTATCTTTAATATAACTTATTTGTAATACATGTTCACTAAGCAGCCAAAGCCTTTTTCAGTCCTTAAAAAAATATCTCACAAACACCCTGATCATCTCCTTAATATCTTTCTTGATTTCTGTTGCTAATGTTTCTATTCCTTTCCATCTCTCTTGAAAGAATCACTGAGATTGTTCCCAATATAAATTTATAACTTTTCTAATATTTTCTACTAATATGAACCCTGGGGGAGGGGAACTTTATTTGAATGCTTGAACTCTAGCTGGTAGGTCACAAACTGAGATCCATGATACTAGATACCCCAACTGCAGCATTTTACTTTAATTTCAAATCAATCTATTCTATGTTCGGCAAACGTCAAGGATCTCTCGAAAAACAAACAACAACAAAAACCCTCATTTTATTAAACTAAATCCTTAAGGTCACCATATCTACCCACTAATAGTGTAAAAGAATCATATTTACTCAGTATCAAGATAATTAGAAGCAACCAGGAGATTATTTAAAAGTGAACAGCAGCATAAACTTAATTTATAGGCTATTTTAACATGAACAGAACAAGAAGTTGCTAGAGGCATCTTTTCTGAACAAATCCTGTGAATATGCACACCTTGTTGCTAATTGTATCATTGCCTTCCTCAATTACAAAATGGTAACAGGCAATGCTCATAGCAGAAAAGATTATAGAGAATAGCTAGATATGTATTTACCAGGCATTATTTGATAAGACACCATTATAATATTAATCCAAATATTTCCCACAATGATTCTGTGTGGGTAAAAAATAAAATTATCAGAGATTTGTTTAAGAAAAAAAATATTTCTGTTTCAAATCTAAACTAATCAGACGTAGCTCTTTTATAATCTGTAGTTAATTCCATCATGCAACTATGTGTCCCTGAACTATGAACATTATAGTGTAGAAAACCTTAACTAAATTTTCTTATTATATAAATATCACAGGGGCCACTTAGACAGTCATGATGGCATATATCATACTGCAGTCAAGATATACAGCTCATTTTTCCATCTTACAGTAACTTTCCTATCTAGAATGTTGAGGGATATACCTTAGAATAACAATTAAAAAGTAAAGTATAGCAAATACGTAAGTCAGTAAGCCATTATTATTACCAGCAGGTGTTGTACAGTGCATGGCATTATATGGACTATGCTTTTATAAAACTGGTTGCACAATAGGGTTGTAGAGATCAGTGTAAGTATCCACACACGAATAACAAGATGTGATTTGTTGCTATGATGGTGAATATGCACTGAGGCCAGATGTTTTTAGCTTTACTATAATCTTAGCTAGCAAGAGCATATCTGTGAGCACCACTGATCAATAAACCCGAAGAGCACACACAACTTAAATGTATTCATCTCTTTATACTTATATGTACATTTGAGAAAGTGACAGAAATACAATGTCTACTTACACTTTCCAAACATATCTACATAACTAATAAAATAAAAGATGACATTCGAAATCTGAACTGTAATGCGACCTCTTTATTTTATATGTCTATCACATTTCTAATTGTCTTCCATGGATTTATGAAAGCATAATTGAAAATTAAATAAAAATCCTCCAATTATAGTCAGAGAATTATATCAGAAATTCGGGATTCCGTGGCAACAAGAAGACTTGGTGAGAAACTGTACTTTAATTGTGAATCTAAATCCAGAGCATATATCATTTTCCTCCAAGGTCAAAGTGATATTAAGGAAATCTGCACCAGAATACACCCTAAACACGGGTGCTCACATACAGCCAGCAAATTAAGATCTAGCACGTGTGAGACCCTGCGTTCAAACTGAAGAACCAAAGGAGTTGGCAAAATTGGTCTTTGTTTCCTTTCTTTTCCCAAAAGCTCTTTCACCTTTCTGGATTGCAGTAAAATGGGGACACTAATTATAATATCCATTCAGCACTCATGAAATTAGATGAATATAAAAAAACACTTTATATATGGATAATACTTCCTAGATATGCTACCTGTGAAATATTTCATAGGACCAGTTAACAGGAAAAGGAAGAATACATTCAAGATGAATGCAGTAGCAAAGAGATTATTTTAATAGAGAAATAGACTGAACTCAACTAAGTGAGAAAAATGTAAGAAAATTCTTAGGAATTAGGGTGAGCCGGTCAGAAAGGATACATGTGTGTAAAGGGGAAGGTGCTACAGTTTTATTAGGCTATGTGTGTTTGCTAATTAGTGTTTTTTAAAGTTAGGCTTCTACCTTCCTCCAAATGATGTCAAAAGACACTATCTTTCCTGATGATAATGTTGCAAAGGAATGAATCCTCTAGTCCTTGAAAAAGATATTCCTTCAGGACAGATTAATTTATATCACAGAAAAACTCTAAATGATTTTAATTTTTTTGTATTTTTAAATTATTCTTCTCTCATTTATCACATATTGACTACAGTTTCTCTCCCCTCCTCCCAATCCCACCCCTTTCAATTCTTCCTCAACTACCCTTCAAAAAAGAGCAGGCCTCCCAGAGATATCAATCAAACAGAGCATATCAAATTACAGTAAGACTAGGTACCTCTCTTCATATGAAGGATGGAAGCCATGACCCAGTGGAAGTAACGGGTACCAGAAGCAGACAAAAGAGTCAGTGATAGCCCACCCACCCAATGTTCAGAGTAAAGCTACATATGTGTGAGAGGGTATAGGTTAGACCATTCACTGGAAGAATTGTAGCATCCAGAGAGGACAAGGACACCACAAGAAAACCCACACCTAGAATCAACTAACCTGGGCCCATAGGAGCTTGCAGGCTATGTATTTTTTCTAAAGCAAATGCTACAAAGAAATGGAAATAAGATATAAATCCATCAAAAATGATTTCATGGCAAGAGAAGCTCATATTGGATAGTTAATAACCATTATTATCTGATTATAATGAAGGTAAACTGCCCAAACCTTCCAATGTTACTGCATGTACTTTATGCTTTTAGTGCTTTACACCCCAAATAAGGTCAACATTAAAGTGCTATTTATGCAGTTAAAGCTTTTGTTAGCGCCATAAAGTATGTCATGATGTCAGAATTGAAGGTAATAGGAGTATAATGACACATTCTTTCCGGCAGTGACAAAAAGCAAGAGAAAGTATTAGTGTATAAATTAATAAATTATAGGCTATATCAAATGTACATCACTTAACTCTAGGCTAGAATTATAGGCTGCTCATCTACAAACTATGGGATTTCAGACATAAAAGTGCATTCTGCCTCTAGGGAGAAGTTTTCTCACTCTAGAAATTGTCTGGTGTCTGAATAGACTTGTCTGTGAAGCTACTAATCACCTTCAACTCACTAAATTTTAATTATCAGCACATCAAACTTTTTTATGTTTCCAGTTTTGCTGAAATGTTATGAACTGCATGCCCTAACATAGAGCGATCTTATTTACTCTCGGGATAATGGGCTGCTGTATGACGTGGCATGTAGTGATTAAACTGCCTGAAATGACTTCAACCTACAAAAGCAGCTTTTGCAATATTCATATTTAAGAGAAACCAATTTAACTGAACAGAGTGAGAGACTGTGTTTAGTCACAGAACTACTGAATACCTGCTAATTGTTTTAATAGTTCCTCATGGGATCACTAATTGAAGGACAAAGGAAATTCAAGTCATGACTGAACAGTTACAAACTTTCTGGATCCCTTCCACCTAGGAAGGAAAGCAAAGAAACAGGACAATGAGCTTTGTACTTCATGTGTGTTTCTCTTTGTACACCTCAAACCTTTATGCACAGCACTAAAGTACCATGTTTCTGCTGCCTGTGCATGTATAATTTATGTTGCCAACCAGTTCCAATCCATCACTTCTCCCAACCTTCCTTTCTCTTCCCAATCTCAAGCATCCAGTGTATCTAGATAGCACCAGGATTAATTCCTGTGATTCACCCCTTCCAACGTGAGAGCCATATGATACGTTTGGTTGTTTGCATCTCAGTGCATGTGAGGTTTCGTCAAACATTCTCTGCAATACAGTTTAGTTCTCTTAGTTCCCAACATCATTCAAAATAATAAAAACCAAATAAAACCAATTTCAAATTCATCTCTCCTTTTCTAATGTAATGTCAATATGTGTGTGTGTGTGTATGTAAAATACCAAGTCAAAAAGAAAATGTTTAGATATTGTTGGCTTCCGTTAGTGTGGTAATTGGCATAGCCTTGCTCTCTACTTTCACAGAAGCTGTCATATATAAATCAGACAACACTAATTCAAAAGTTGTATATTCATGGCAATCATAAAAATATTTGGAAATTCAGACGATAAAAGAGATTTACGTAAACAGCTAAATATTAAGAGTAATTAATTCAGTGAGATGGATTTGAGCAATATATCTACTGAAGTTATTCTATTATGGATCTAGTCCTCAAAAGAAACCATTTGATCAGGATAGTAACTAGAAACTTAAGTCAATCATTATAGTTCAGGGTGGAACCTTGGCTATTTAGTGGGCTGAAGCAAATCAAATTTAAGGCCAGCTTATAACACAGTGAATTCAAACTAAACCTGATCAAATCAGTTGAGACATTGTCTCAAATATCAAACAGTGCAATGAGGACAGGGATGCAGCTCAGTGGGAGTGGACTTAGATGTGTTAAGTTCTAGGTTCTATTCCCAGTGCCATGGTAGATAAATAAATGAGTTCTCAGCATTGAAATCTTCACCTAAAGAGTGGAAATGAATGAAATCAATAAAGGAAGGAACTGAAGAGGAACAGAATTGAGAACACAATAAAATTAGGGTTCATGTGTATAACAAAATTTGAGGTGCTTTAAAAAAGATATGCCCCATCTTATATCTCTTATGTCTTTTCTATTGTGGAGGGTGCAGAAATAACATATTTGCTTTGTGAATTTCCTAGTTGTGTATCTCTGTCATATTCTCACTCATTTGTCTTTGAAATCTAACAAAAAGTTTGTTCGTTAATCCATCTCATTCTTGCCAAACTCAGGGGCACTCAAAGACATTCATTGTCCATGCAGGGGCCTTGGAGCCCCTTATGATCATGATCTTGCATAGTGTTTCATTACTTTGATTGCTTTTCTCCTCCTCCTTCCTCTTTTGTCTATGTGTCACTATCCTCCTTGTTGTTTCTTGAGGGCACCAGATACACTTTCATGATAAGAGTTTAGGATGAACAGGCTCTATGACCTAAAATCCACATCTTTAAAATCTACACCCATCTAACTCCCTTCTCCTTCAATTAATTGTGTTCAATTGCCTATCTATCTGCCTGAAATTGCAGCAATCATAACTTCACCAACCACTTCTACTTTTTAATTTCTATACTACTTCAATATTCATATATTCTAGCTATCAAATACTGTTAGTGAGGAATTTTAATAAGATAGTAATGGAATGAATGAATAAATTAGATGAAGACTATAACCAAGGAAGGACATCCACCCATCCATGCCACATGAAATGTAGTAAAGGTGGTAAAGAAAGCTTCTGGAAAATGTAAAAAGTTATTGAAGTGTTAATACAACAGTTAGAGTAACTTCAGAACAGACCTTCTGATAAGTGATGAGGTCTCTCTACATCCTGCCCGCACAACTGTTATAGATTGTTGTGCAACAGATGCACAAAGAAGCAGCTGGGCTTGAAATTGGTGCTCGTTGTCATTGCAGTGATACTCCTGATTCAAAGAGTGACTTCAGCAGCTTTTGAGAAACTCATTCCTGAAGATCATATCCAACTTAGAAATTAAAAGGCACTCAATAAGTATACCAAAGTGTCTGTCTCAGAGCTTTGAGCATTGCCAAAATTGGATTCTTTTTTTACACTTTTAGTTTAAAATAAAGATCCATGTAGACTTCGGCATGCTAAAAAGTAATTATTTGGCTTAAAGACTTATAGGAAGCAAGAAAAAATTTTCTAAGCCCTGTAATATGTTTGCATATTTAAATGACTTGTCTTAAATTAAAAACAACAATGCATATCTAGTCTTCTGGTACATAAGAACAAGCAAATAGCCCTGAATTTTCATAGAAATTGATGTACTTAGGTAACTTTTCTAGTTTTTTAAATTGCAAATTATGCTCAATTTTCAAAGTAACAGGAGAAACTTTTTAATATAATCCAAATCCAATTTAGAGGCTATTTATATATCACTATTTTAATTTAGGAGTTTCCAGTTCACAGTTTAACAGAGGAATTACCAGGCAGTGGATGTCAATAATAATGAATGTCATTATTCAATTCGCGTTTTTATGGAAATGGAGAATTACAAGCTTTGTTACAAAATAAACCCCTCACCTACTCTGGGTTCATTTGTAATTTTAATGCCATTCTTAGTTATAAAGGCAGATTCTTTACTGAAGGAGAAAAATAGCTAAGTGTAAAATTCAGTAGCTCATTTTGATTTGAGTTTGCAATCACTATTTTTATTTTACTGTCATCCTCATTTTTAAAAATTATGTAAATTTGTTATCTATAGAAGCATCGTTATGTTATATTAAAATTTGACTGCCTAAGTATGTAAGAAATGTTTTCTGAATCCTGTAATGTTTGGTTTAAATTGCCCAAGTAAAGGGTGAGATAGATGTATGGAATTCAATCATAAAGACAAAGATAACAATGAATTACACACACCTAGGGTGAAAAAACAAATACTAAATAACTCAACACAGCACAATGGGACACTTAATCTTAACATGGTTAATGAAAAGTTCACCTGCTGAGAAATCTCTGTTAAGAAATGAGCTGGACTAAAATTAAATGATGTGTCTCACAGTAACTAATTGCAATTTCAGTTGAATCAAAATGAGAACACAGAGACATATTATATTTTAGGAGGATAAAATAAAATTATTGGTATTTGAAAATTAGAATAATTCTCATCTCAGATAGATGCTGTTTGAATCTAATGAACCAGATGCTATACATGCAATCTTTTCCTATTTACTTCGTGCCTAGAGAAATATAATTGTGATCTAAAAACCTAGCCCAAACAACTCTCTTACAGAGTCTTTGTGGAATGAATTCAAGATGATGGTGAAGACTAGTGAGAAAACAAACCTGTGTTATTTTAAAACTTCTCCAGGTTCATTTGCTTTAATTGAACCAGATGAACATAAACAGCATAGATTTCAATGAACTGGCAAAGGTATTAAGAATAGAGACTCAACAACCTTTAGAAAAGTGAGATTGATTTCTAACTAATTGTGTATATGTGTGCGGTGGGGTGTGAGTATGTGCCCCTGAGTTCTAATTCCCACAGAGGTCAAAAGAAGGCATCATATGCTCTGGAAGTAGAGTCATAAACAACCTAGGGCTGGGATGCAGATTTTTTGCATGAGCAATACACACTCAACCTGAGCCATTCTGCTTGACTCTCCACATCATTCTTAGGGCTGGTGCTTCAAGGACTGCTGCTTAAGTAATTTCCTGAATCTTTTTTTTTTTAGAATATGTTTCTTTTTTTTTTTTATTGAGAATAGGAAAAAAAAGTTTCCGCCTCCTCCCAGCCTCCCATTTCCATCCCCCTCCCCCCACTCTTCTCCCCCTCCCCCCCTCCTCTCCCCTTCCCTCTCCAATCCAAAGAGCAGTCATGGTTCCCTGCCCCTTTAGGGAGTAGCTGAAAATACCTTTAGAACAAAAACACAAACACACAAACACACACAGAGAAAGAGAGAGAGAGAGACAGGGATTTGTTCTGTATAATTATGACCAACAATATTATAAAAAGGAAGTAACAATCTTATATTTAAAAAAAAAAAACAGAGAGGCAGAATACTTCCCTGAAAATAGAAGCCAAATCTCTCTGAGCATATCCAAATCTGTACTATAGCAATTATATAGAAGGAGGATCTAATGTGAAGCAAACACAGGCTATAGTACATAGCATCAATACGAAATATAAGGTTGCTGGTTATATTTCTCCTCTAGAATTACACCAATAGTTTATTACTGGATTTCTAAATAAAATTCCAGGTCATCTTGTGAAGGGAAATATTAAGTGTAGAAATACCTAAATGTGTCCATGAGGAACATTGCTATGCTAAATGTTACATTATCTTTGCTTCCACATGTAGATTTGTCTCCACATGTACAGGAGGACACGAGAAACTTTCAGGTAAAAATATAAATCAGCACTAGCCTCAAAATATGTATTTCTTCGTTCCAGTTCAATCTCTGCCCAGTTTTGGAGTTTGTAGTCATGTTCTTCAATTATATATTTATTCCACGATGACCAAAAAAAAAAAACAAAGAAAATAAGAAGTAAAGACTGATGTAAATCTTTGTCACTTGGTTGTGGAGGTACACGGATGGGAGCCTGCTCCACCTCGACTAAAGGTCATGGAGTTTGAGCTTATTTTTTGTCTTTCAAAGCTGCTGACAACAGGTGTGGCTACAAACAAGAAACCCTGACCTAGGGTGTAGTTACTTAGTGTGTGGAACATTAATAGGGTCCATACAGGTGAATCCACTCCACCTTGACCAAAAGGCATAGAATTCAAGCCTATATCTGCTCCTTCACTTTAAAATAGGTGGTTTGACATAGGGATTTCTGCCTTCAGGTTGTTTGATCTAGTCTATATTCAGTGCATATCCTGCCTAAAACATCAAAATGCTTTACACAGGAAATAGGCTTGATGTCTCAAGTATTGTGGCAAGTAACTGTTCTGGTTGTCCTTTGTGTCATGTTAAAACAGTCTGTTGCTTTCTCCTCCCTCTTTTGTATTGGGTTAAAAAGTATAAGCGAATAAACATGGGTAGATTCAGTATTTAGTATTCACTGAGTTGTTCTCCCAGTATTATCTTATGTCTCTATTTTCTTTCGTATCTCTGTCTGTTCTACCTAACATTTATAATCCACACGTGCCTACCCTGGAACATTTGAGCTCATCAAGGCAGGACCCTGATGTCTGTTTAGGACATATTTCTTTGAGTCTCTAAGAAGTAATCTATAGGCTTTGTCTCTAGCCATAAAAAAAGTTTCCTTAACACAATATAATAGTGATTCATTAAAAAATGTCAGAATGCAATGTCTACTCTAAACCTCTTGACTACTGCTTGATTTATGGAATATGCTTTAACTCTGACTACACTATACTATACAGTTCAGAAATTCCACCTGCAAAATCTGCAAAAGTCTTCTGGAAGACGCTCTGTCTTCCCAGACAATGAGACTTATTTTATATTTTGTTCCAGCAGCCAAATCATCCTTTTAAGGAGAAAACAATGATTAAAGAGATAATAATGCACTCATGGCAACAAATATACATAATTTATATATCTTTATATATGTGTATGAGTTTTTATTTTGCCTGCATGTATATGTGTGCACCATGTCTGTAATTGGTGCCAATAGAGTCCATAACAGGAAGTTGGATCACTTGTAACTGGAGGTACAGATGGTCATGAATCACCATGTGGTACTAAGACTTAAACTCAAGTCCTCTGCAAGAGCAGAACATTTGTACATACATGCTTGTGTGTGTAAGCATATACATACAGAAATATATACAACATGCTGAGTCTATCTTTGTCATTTGTGTTTATATAATTTCAGGGCTGACCACTTTGTGCAAGATAACCAATTACTGGTCCATCCCTAGGAAAGGCTTCTACTCTATTTCTTAGCAGTCATCTTGCCTGTAGTTCCTTGTCAAGAGATGTGGCCCCATGAAATTTTCCTCTTTCCCCATGTCTACTGAAATTGCCATTGTTCAGATCTTGTTTATGCAACCATTTCTTTTATTTTTATATTTATTCATCTATTTATTTTAATTACCACAGTTTCCCCCTCCCTTCTCTCCTCCCAGTCCCCCACCTCTTCTTGACTCCCTCCAATCACTCCCCCTCTGTATCTATTCAAAAAAGCGAAGGCCTCTCATGAATATCAACAAAATATGGCATATCAAGTTGCAGTAAGACTAAGAACCTCCTCTTGTATAAAGACTGAGCAAGACAATCCAGTATGAGAAGTAGGGTCCCAAAAGCCAGCAAAAGAGTCAGAGATAACCCCTATGCAGTCATTTTCATAAGAGGATACCTCACAGCAGATTTTCTAGTGTGCAGTCTTTATTACACACACCTCCAATTCCACGATGTTCTCTGAGTCCTAGATGTAAGTGCTGTGATATAGGCATAGAAACCTAATCAGTTTCCCAGGGCTTCTGAGGACATGGGCCTTAAGAGTAATTTTTTACTGCTATTTTGATAGACCTGCATAAATCCTAACTACACTTTAAATCTCATTTTAATGTCAATGGATGAGTGTTTTTGCGCCTCATCAAAGAAGCTTCTTTGCAGCAAATAAAAACACAGAAAAAAAAAACACAGTTGGACACAATTCAGAGGTAACGAACCATGGATGCCCAATCCCAATTGATGCATTTTTATCACCTAAAAAAGCCAAAGGAAACATTGCAACCATACTTTAACAGTATTGTCTACATCATAACATGATTACCAAAGGATGTTCTAAAGTTCAAGCTTCTCTCTCATCTTTCACTACCCACATCTGACATTTCCCTGGTCTCCATCCAAGATGCATAAACTTGGTGAATACTCAAAATTATTCAATGTGTGTGTGTGTGTGTGTGTGTGTGTGTGTAATGTTTGCATATGTTCATGCCAAACATCCAAAGCAAATGACTTCCTCGATCACTATTGCACTTTATTTTAGAGGCAGAATCTCTCATTGACCCTGGAGCTTACTATTTCCAATAAATTTGGCTTGCCAGTGAGGCCCTACAGTATAAAGTTATAAATGCAGGTTATCACATTTGGCTTTTAGTGGGCACTGGAGAGCCAAACTCAAGTCTTAACACTTGCGCAGCAAATATTTTACCAACAGTCTTCACAGACTCCCTGAATAATATCTTTGCAGTAACTATCACAAGAAAATTAAAAAAAAAACACAGTTCATTTTCAGTTGTTGTTTCAATTACAGTCAACGCGTTAGAAGCAACTGGTGAATACCTTTCGCCTATGTTCTTTTCCCACTGATGTTAGCAAGCCAATGTTGAGATCTCATGAGCTTATAGATGATTTCCTCTCTGAACATTTTAAATAGCTTTGGTGCATATAGAGTCAATGAAATATTATTAAACTTATTCTAACTGAAACTGTAGGCTTGTTTACAGTCACACGCCTATTTAGCTTTTCAATTATTAAAAACTAAATTCTATAATGAGTGTATTCACAGAATGGATGCTTCAGAGATGGCATTAAGAGTATGTAGATAGTGAGTCAGTACAAATCAATTTAACAGTAACTATTGATTTACCACAATGATTACAACACTATTTCAGTTGCTGTAGGAGACTAAAAGACAAAGACAATATGGCCCTTGCTTAGAAGAATATCTTGCCTCTGTAAGTTTTTTTTAGCATATGAGTGGATATTCAGTCCCAGGAGACTTCAATAAACAGCACTATAATGGAAATTGTTCAAAGCAGTTCTGAACTATTGATTACCATTCATTTTGTTCTTTGTTTCTATTTGCTTTGAATTTAATTTGCTTTCTTTTATGAAGGTGTACAAAACAGAAACCAATGTAAAGGTTTTTCAGCTTTTCCGATATATTTGTAAATAGGAAAAAACACGTAAGTATTGATTTAGGTATATTTTTAAAAATTATTTATTATATTTTTCTTTTTATTAAATTATAATCATTTCCAGTTTTATTTTAAATATATATTTAACTGAGGAGTGGTTTATAAATTTTTTCCTTATAATTTAAGAGGTTTTATTCTTTTGAGATTTTCTGTAAATTTTCTGCTATTTATCTCTGAATATTTTCTAATCATTTCCAGGAATTAAATCCTGCATAATATATTTAAATTTAATGGCCTATATTTTGTGCTCTTTATTGATGAGCCATTGATGAGGACTAAAGAATTCTTCCTGGAGTTTCTTGATGAATGATACATCAATTTGAGTTAAGTCAGGAAAGTTGGAAGTACTATTTACCTTTAATGTCTCTATTAAAGTTACATCTCATCGTTTGAAGATCAAGAAAAACTGCTCAAATATCTGATTACGATCATGGGTTTGTCTATTTCTTCTCTTCAGTTGGTCAATACTTTGTTTAATGTGTTTTGAACTCTACTATAAAATCTATATGTAGTTTAGACTTTTAGGTCCCACTGGAGAACTGAAGCTGTATCATTAGGGATGACTATTTTTAATTCAGATAATATTTCCTACCCCAAATTTCTCATTGTTTGGTATTTATAGCCAAGAAACATTATTTTAATTAACATTTGTATGGAATACATTTTTTCACTGTTTTGATTGTTAGCTTTGAGACAGGATTGACACATGTAATCAAGCCTGGCTTAAAATTTTGAATTTGTAAGCCTCATCACTTGAGACTATCCTTGCATACTCCTCATTGCTTTTGCTTATAGACAACATATAGCTTTTTATTTTACTTTATTTTATTTAATTTTGCTTTTTTGAGACAGAGTTTCTCAGTAACTTTGGAGCCTGTTCTGGAACTAACTCTTGTAGACCAGGCTGGTCTTGAACTCACAGAGATCGTCCTGCCTCTGTCTCCCAAGTACTGGGATTACAGGCGTGTACCACAAATGCCCAGCACAACATATAGCTTCTTATTGAAAATAATTTTATATACAATATAGTCTAATCCTGGTTTCCTCTTCCCAATACCTTCAAAGATTCTCCACTATGTCCCCACCATCCAACTCCATGTTTGTTTTTCTCTCTTTAGAATATAATCAAATAAAACACTTAAGTCAGAATAAAACAAACAAGCAAAAGACAGGATAAAAGGAAAACACACAAGTTAAAAAATATGCAAAGATATGTACACGTGTGCACCACAGACACATAAAAACATACAATCAGAAATCACAGTATGTAAGATATACTTCTAGTTTTTAATTCAATCTGATAGCCCATCTTCTTTTGTTTTTATAAAGGGGGCATCAAGTTTACTAATAAAAAAGCAGTACAAAGAAACAATACAAGAACAACATAAGGAAGCGCACCGGCCACTTCTAGCTCAAATATCCACTCCTCTCCCTTCCATAATGATCAATCCCTAAGGCTTGGAAAGATTTGAGAGTAGCAGTTGCATATTCCTAAAACATACTGTATGGCAGTCTTTAGCTTCTGTGAGAAACAGTTTGCTAGAACTCAACATCACAGCTTCATGTGCATCCAGGCAAGGCAGCAGGGCTATATGTGGAAAGGGAATGATATATGTTGTAAGACTTTAAGACAATCCTGAAGCCATTTTGACAATTCTGAATCCTCTCAGCCTCTGTGCCATAGTGCTTCCCCTCCTCCCCTGGGAACCAAGGACCTAACAGCTACACTTGCACGTACTCAGTTCCTGAACAATTACCCATATACGTATGCGTTGGTTCTGTCCCCTGGGAAACGAGGTCAAAATGACCTCTTACCTCATCTGATCTGGCAACAGCTCTCCAGTCAATTATTGGTAATAGCCCTTTCAAATAAGCCAATCAGAATAGTCAAAGAACAACCCCCCTTGCTTCTGTGGCCCCTTTAAAAATAGACTGTACCCGCTATTCGAGGTCCCTTGGCTTCCCGAATGCTGGGGGACCCTGTCATGACAGAATTAATAAAATCCTCATGCTTTTGCATCGGCTGTGGTGTATGGTCTCTGGGGGCGACTCCTTCTCGGTGTTTGGACAGCAGAGTCCAACAATGTCACTTGCAGCCACTATCACTAAGAAGTATTGTTCCTCTGCTATAACTGAATGATCTAAGAGAAGCAGTGCCTATAAATTATTATAAGCGAGGCAACACAAAGGTCTGGACCATGACAGAAAAGAAATGAGTATCTTCTTTGTCTCTGATGATGCAGATTTTGTTCTTACCAGAAACTAACATTTTCTTAAATAATAAATAACCTATATAAAAAGCTGGTGGACAGGCCGGGCGGTGGTGGCGCAGGCCTTTAATCCCAGCACTCGGGAGGCAGAGGCAGGCGGATCTCTGTGAGTTCGAGACCAGCCTGGTCTACAGAGCTAGTTCCAGGACAGGCTCCAAAACCACAGAGAAACCCTGTCTCGAAAAAAACAAAAAAACAACAACAAAAAAAAGCTGGTGGACAAGGGGATGTTTCTGAACACTTTTGCTGCTCACTATTGGGATGCCTAGTCTAGCCTTGATATGAGCGTTTATGCCTAGTCTTATTGTAACTTGCTATACCATGTTCAGTTGATATCCCTGGAAACCCTACTCTTTTCTGAAGGGAAGTAGAAGAGGAGTGGATCTTGGGAGAGGGGAAATGGGGGACAGGAAGGTGTGGAGGGAGGGAAATCTGTGGTTAGGATGTAAAATATAAGAGAAGACTAAATAAATAACTTATATGAAAATTTAAAAGAATAAAGTTTTATAAAAACACATTGTATGAAACTCTCATAAAACTAATAAAAATAAATCCATGTATGAAGACACACACCCATAATAATGCTGATATCATAATGTTTGTAATGGAAAAAATTCAAGACAATCAACGTGGATCTCAATCTTAAAAATATTAAAAGCCTATATTACATAAATATAGAAGTATCCATAATAATGAACTAATTTTGTGCAATGTGGATCAATCTGTATTTTAAAACAATAAAAATAAAATATAAAATAATGTACAACCTATGTTTGTTAGTTAAGTTTCAAAATCAATGCTCAACATTTTCTTTTGAAATTGTTGTGTGTATAAACACACACATTGACTTTTGGAGAAAATAAGGCAGAATGTGAACTATTGGGGATTTTGTTAAGAGGATGTCATGGTGTTTTTAATTTTCAAATCCTTAGGATCACTTTAACCTCCTATAATCATCTACCCTTTAAAATACTGGAGTCAGGCGTTGTGGTACAAACATATAATCCCAGTACTCAGGGGGTGAGACAGGAAGATTGTGCACTAAAGGGTAGCCTCAGCTACATGTGAAGTGTCTGTCTTAAAAACTCAAAACAAATGTCCTTATCTCCTATCCAATTTTGCTATTATTTAAATGAAAATTTAGCCAAAATATCCTTCAATTTGTTATTTTTATTGTTACTCACTAAATATTAAAACAGAAAAAATAGTTTTAAAGGAAACGTGAAGCATACTTGCTAAAATATTTAATCTGTAGATATGTATATATTCATATGGGGCCTTTGCTATGTGAATCATTTACAGGAGCTTGGCTTATCAAAATATATCTGCCATAGTTTTACCTTTAATGTGGGTTATAATGACATCAATTTATTTTTTAATGAGATAAATCATATTCCACTACTAATGCCGAAATATATTTAGTTAAATTTTGGGTGAGATAGACTTCTAAAAGAAAAATAAAACACCAGACATTTTAAAAACACAATCCAAATTAGTCAAATCTCCAAAATATTCATTCATGTGCATGGTGGTGTTGGGTACAAATTGTGTGTCCGACTATTACAAAAGATAGACTAGAAAAGGTACACAGGAAAATTTTATTTTTTTCAATATAAAGTTATGGAGGACTGTTTACAAGTCTTTTCATGTATTGTACTGCTAAAGTACTGCAAGCTTCTGAAGTCAGTTTCAAGTTTTTACTTGCATTTTCAACAACAGCTGAACAAAGTACATGAAATGGAGCTGTTTCTGGAAATTTGACCACCTGTGACATGTTTGTAAGTATGTCCATGCATAGTTCTTCTTAACGATCTCTAATCATGCTTTGTATCAACAACATATTGCTTCTATAGATATGTTCTTAGAGCTGACACTTGGAGTTGGCTAAACTACCAGAGCTTGTCCCTTGAGAAGATTGAATGTCCTTCTTTCGGCAGCCATTGATTTGCTATAAGTAGTCATTGAGGGGTGGGGCCTTACGAAATTCCACTACTACTGTACTACCACTGGACTGCTACTTGTCATTATGCAGGCTTTATGTAGGCAAACACATTGTTGAGATTTCATGACTGCAGCTTCCTTCTTACACCTAGAAGACACTGTCATGCTGTAACATCCTGGTTTTCTGTTTCATACAGTCTTCTTCCCCCTTTTCTTCGATGTTTCTTGAGCCCTAGATTTTTTTTAATTTATTTATTTCTTTATTAATTAAGTAAAGATTTCTTTCTCTTCCCCACCGCCGCCTCCCCTTTCCCTCCCCCTCCCCCCATCAAATCCCCCTCCCTCGTCAGCCCAAAGAGAAATCAGGGTTCCCTGCCCTGTGGGAAGTCCAAGGACCACCCTCCTCCATCCAGGTCTAGTAAGGTGAGCATCCAAACTGCCTAGGCTCCCACAAAACCAATAGGTGCAGTAGGATCAAAA